>NC_068417.1:37119357-37419357 GCF_023724105.1 Carassius gibelio
TTCAGTCTCTCTGATATACAGTATATGTACATAAAGGCGCATCAGGACAAAGCGCACTCACTCTGTGCCGTCTGCCGCAGGTGTCGGTGTGTCTGCAGGTGGCTCGAGGCATGGAGCACCTGTCCAACCAGCGCTTCGTCCACAAAGACCTGGCTGCACGCAACTGCCTGATCTCCTCCAAACGACAGATCAAAGTGTCTGCTCTGGGCCTCAGCAAAGACGTCTACAACAGGTACAGCCAAACACACATTCTACAACATTTGTTTTACATTAAAGCAATTAAATTCACTAGCATGTCCTAATCCACGTTTAGAGCCAAAGCCTTTGATCTATAAAACGAAGAATGAAAAGAACGTTCTCTGAAGTCATCTTTTCCTATGCAAATCTTCCTGTATTGATTGTTCACAGGCTTATGAATGTCCTTCTCTTATTATCGCGCACCATGCTTCCCCATTGTATTGACGAAAGCGTCACTGTTTATTTTCCTTGTTTGTGTAGCGAGTACTATCATTATCGCCAGTCCTGGATTCCTCTGCGTTGGCTCCCGTCTGAAGCCGTCTTTGAGGATGATTTCTCCACCAAGACGGACGTGTGGTCGTTTGGAGTGCTCATGTGGGAGGTCTTCAGTTTTGGGGAGCTGCCTTACGCCGAGCTCACAGAAGACAAAGTTCTAGAAGGTGCGTCTCACATAAAGTCAAATGGGTTATGTATTGACATATAGGGGTGTAACGGTACACAAACATGATGGTTCAGTACGCACCTCGGTTTTGACGTCACAGTTCGGTATTGTTTCGGTACAGCAGGGAAAAAACCCTGACCAATAAACAGTGGATTACTGGATTACTAACATTGCAGGACTACTTTTTTTGTTAAAATGTTGTCATAAGAATCTACCCAAGCTTATGGTCTAAAGGGAAACCTTTTATATTACTATAAGGTTTTTTTAACATGATCAACCCGAGTTCGAATCCTCCTTTTACCGAACTTTTCAAATCTCATATCACATCGGAAAGGCATTTATTCAAGGAAATACCGTATTTTCTGGACTATAAGTCACACTTTTTCTCATAGTTTGGCTGACTTATAGTCAGGTGCGACTTATTTATCAAAATTAATTAGACATGAACCGAGAGAAATGAACTAAGAGAAAACATTACCGTCTCCAGCCGCCAGAGGGCACTCTAAGGTGCTCATTGCTCCTGTAGTCTACACTGAAAACATAGAGCGCCCTCTTGCGGCTGTAGACGGTAATGTTTTCTCTTGGTTTTTGGTTCTAAATGAATGCGACTTATAGTCCAGTGCGACTTATATATGTTTTTTTCCTCATCATGACGTATTTTTGGACTGATGCGACTTATACTCAGGTGCGACTTATAGTCCGAAAAAATACGGTAGTCAAAAAGTGGAAAGTAATAATAGGGAGGGATTTATTGTACCAATAAGGTTGCATCCATTCAATATATTGAATTAAAATGATCATTTACACTCAATACGTGATTACTGCATACTGTTTTATAATGTCCTACAATACTGAGGTGGAAATAATTGCCACTGTTTGCAATTAATAGAAATAGCAGAAAATCCTGTTTTTTACATAGTGTAAATGGTCACTGCTTAAATTTAATTACTATTTATTCTTAAATATAATAATCAACACAAACCATAAAAAAATTGTATGCAAAGATGTAAAACTTTCTTTTAAATATATTGATTTACATGGCTGGCATAACTTGTTTCATAATAGATTTATTTAAACAAAGTAAATAACATCACTAATAGGTAAAATATAATGAGTATGTGGTCTAATATTTCGTAAAATGCTCTTCTCTAGACCTCATTTCTCTAGCGAACTAACACGCTTCGAACATTTGTTTCAAAAGCTTTGTATTGCTTTTAACTGAAAATTGAGTGTTTACTATTGTAATTTTTTCATTATTGACACTATTATTTAATTCTGTAAAGTTGCTCAATCTGCATTGTTAAAAGCACTCTATAAATAAAGGTGACTTGACTATTGCCATCTTTCCCACGACTGAAGCACTGATTGAGTGCTTACATGAGGCATGAGATGTTCATTCATGTTTATTTCAAGTTAAAACTTGTAGTAAAGCTGCTAAACTGTCGCAACACATCGAAAAACACCAAAACGGCATTTACTGGAGAAAAAAAATGACATAATTTGAAAGATGAGACTTAGTTTCTTATAAAAATGTAACAATATATAGAACTGGAAGATTCCAGTGAAGTTCCACTTATGCAGTGGTTAAAACAGTGCTGTGTTTTCTGTATGAATCCGTTAAACCCCTATTGACTGACGGTTGTGATTTATTCTAACTCTAACTCTGTTTGTGTCTCTACAGCTCTGCAGGAAGGGAAGCTGAAGTTGTCTCCTCCTCAGGGGTGTCCGTCTCGGGTCTTCAAGCTGATGGTGCGCTGCTGGGCCGCCAGCCCCAAAGACAGACTGTCTTTCAGCGACCTCTGCGCCGCCCTCAGCGACCTGCCCTCTGAAAGTAAAGTGTGAGAGAACCGGAGCGTCCCGCAAACCGTGGTCCAAAACCCTCCATCCTAAACATTCAGATTCAAGCATCGTCCCTCAAGAAAACCAAAGGACTGGGAATTTGAAACATTCTCCGCCATTTCCTCCATATGTTCAATTATAACGTTCCTCAAACATTTGGTTTTAATGGGGTTTGTACCAAAAGCTGCCCTGTCCCTTCTCAGTTTGAGCTTGCCCACTCAAAACGATGAAATGTAGTAAAATATAGTGCGTTTGTAAAACCAAACCATGCACTGACCAATTTTATATTGTAGAAGGATTGTCTCAGGAGCCTCTTAATTTATTTAAAAGGTCCTGTTTGTTCAGTGTACAGAAAGGTACTGTTTATATGACGTTTTTATTATGTTTTTGACCTTTTTCTATAATTCAGAAGTACTCCTAGAAACAGCCTGTCGAGAATCATTGAGTTCAAATTTCAAGTGCCTGTATGTAAAATGAAGGATGTCTTGATTTTAGTATGCTGTATGTTACAACTCGGAAAGCCTTGAATGTTCTTTTTTTATATATATATATATACATACACATTTATAGTGTTTTATTGCTTAGTAAAGAGTTCAGTGTTTTATCTTGTACTTGCTACCCACACGTTACATATCGGTTTCTATAAAAATTCTGAGGTATTCTTGAAAATAGTGAACAAATGCTTCGGTCACATACTCTGCTGTTGCAATAAAATTTCTCTTTTTAACAAAGCTCGTCTGATTTCATGTTTTGTAAATGTGAAAACACCTCTCAGATCTTTGTGAAACAGGCTCTTCAAGGCAGATCTGTGTTTGGATACAGGTCTCCATCATTCACTCTTAGTTTTATTCTTCTTCTCTGATGAATTCTCACCATGCTTTGCGACAGCAGTTGCAATCGTAAAGACTTGTTCTTCAACTTCAAGCACTACCATATCATTTCACAGGAAGACTTTACTAAACATAGCTGAACACAACTTATACTACACTGATACACAAACTGGAGAATATAGACAACAAAAGAGCAATAAAAGTATAAAACTTCTAGATCTCAGGTGATGTCTCCCTCTGGTGGTGTGGAGGAGGGTTAACAGGAACCATTGAGACACCTCATACCCTATTGATTAGATTTACAATATAAAATTGAAATTAAAAATTTAGGTATAGACGCTAAGGCTTCAATTTGAATGTGTTTTATCAAAATAAAGTCCTGTGTCTTTAACTGAGCTGGTGTTAGAAGCGCAGTTCAGTTTTAACTCCATCAGGTGGAGATGTAGCTCAGATGTAGAGGGGTATATTATAGTGAGCTTCTTATTTTAGGAGACATTTTCAAGAGCAGTGCACTTTCCCCAAACAAGGCACAGTGTCGAAATGAAGCATTGAGTGAGCTTGTCATGACAAAGCATTCGCAAAGATATGCAATTATTATAATACAACTATTATTTTTATTTAAATCAAGTGCACTGGTATTTAAATGCATATAAACTAATAGATTGATTATTCTATCATCGTCCTCCCCCTTTCTGCCTCTGTGTGTGTGTGTGTGTTTCTATCAGGGTGGATCAATGCAGGAGCACACACACACACACACACACACACACACACACACTGGCTCGCTCTGTCCGCGCATCCGCTGCGTCGCGTCGCTGCGTCTCTCTCTCTCGCTCGCGGCTGACGCGGGCCGCTCCTGGATATGTGCATGTTGTAGGATAGCCGCATCGCATCGCATCGCAGGTCGAAGGCCAGGAGACATGCCGGTGTGACGGGCGTCGGATGTCCGTGTCTTCCGCGCTATCTTCGCCGGAGCGAGCGGCCTGTAAACACAAGATGTCGACCAGAACGCCATTGCCCACCGTTAACGAGCGCGACGCCGAGAATGTAAGTCACTGATGCACCGCATCGCGACACATTAACGCTCACGTTTGTCACGCGTTTTTTTCTCGTTTGCGTTCCTGTGGTTCCGTTGACGCGGACGCACGCTTTTAATGGTTAAACGAGCCGGATTGGTCGAGCATGTACTCGGTTTGTCTTCTGATGTTTGATAATAGTGTCCAGTGTTGATGTGAAGACAATATTAGAGTTATATCTGTTTGTGTACCTGTATAGTTCGTTCAGGACCGTTCATGTGCATGTGATGCCTCCCTGTCCTGTGTTAATCAATGCAACACACTGATCACCATCATCATCATCATCATCATCATCATCATCATATCAGACTGATGTCCCATCGTCAGACCCCACTCAAACTCATCCTCAGCGTCCCGGCACCAATTCTCTTACTGTTTACATACATTGATATTAATATGTGACCCTGGACCACAGTATCACAGTTTTTTTTTTTATTGAGCTGAATAAATAAGCTTTCCATAGATGTGTGGTTTGTTAGGAAAGGGCAATATTTCTGAGGGTGCAAAAAAAATCAGAAAAATTCAAAAAAGAAAAGTTCCAAATGAAGTCCTAAGCAATGCATATTACTAATCAAAATTACGTTTTGATATATTTACAGTATTTACATTTAATGGAACATGATCTTTTCTTAATATCCTCATTAATTTTGGCATTTAAATTGATAATTTTGACTCTGAATACAGTGTATTTCCGGCTATTTCTACAAATATACTTGTGCTACTTACGATTGGTTTTGTGCTCCAGGGTCACAAGTATAAAAGAGTTTATTAAATGGGGTTTTCAGTGACCTGCAACCGATATTCTCAAAACAAATGAATAACAGCACATTGATTGGATGTAGAAAACCAAATGCTAGAATGAAATGCAGTTATTTTTAGGGATGCACGATATTGGATTTTGGCCGATATTCGATATGCCGATATTTTCTAAATAATTTTGGCCGATGCCGATACCGATATCGATATATATACAAATATATACTGATATATTTACAAATATATACTGATATATTTAAACTTTAATTTTACTGAAGAGAAATCCATGTATCTCTTCTGTACTGATTCTACCATAAATTTATTATTTTACAAATGTAGACAGACATTCACATCTGAAAAACAGGTCAATTATTTCACTTGGAGAATATCGGTTTGGCTCATCGGCAGAAATATTCATATCGGCCGATACCGATAATGGTCATTTTAAGCTTTTATCGGCCGATACCGATGTTGTGCCGATATTATCGTGCATCCCTAGTTATTTTACATGGTATTTATCCACTGACAAAGCTGTTGGCAGATATTTGGATTGACACAAGGGGAAATAACAATATACTTACTTATACCCAGAAATGATATTTTACTCTCCTTCATATCGTTCCAGCCTTCGCAAGGCATCCTCACGGGGTTTGTAGCGATTTGGATTTTAACCTGAATTTGGACCAATCAGATTTAACTGTGGGCGGGGCTACTAGGTACAATATAATCTGTGGTTTATCTTTTTTTTCTCTCTGAGAAACACAACAGGAGACTTTTTTAACAATCGTAGTTTACGCTCTGCCATGCTTCAAAAGGACAAAATAATCACCAAAAATGTTCAGTGTTCCCAGTGTTTTTTTGTTGTTGTTGCCAAAATGTAATTTATAATTGACTGAAAATTTTCCAACTTCGTATGAACCTTTAATCTTTCAGATTTTAAAATGTTGTTGGACAATTCATTTGCCTTCCAGAAATATCAGTCTATCATGAAATAAATGTGATTTGAAGGTATGAGGAAATGCAGCGTGGTTTTTCGGATTTGAGTTTTTTCCGTCATTAGCAAGATTCACACACAAACAAAATCTTGATTCCCAGAGGAATTAATGATTGGCAGCTCATTGGGAATGTCTCTGAAGGAAGCATGAGTGTGATGCTCCTGTGGGTTTAATGTCATCTCAGGTTATGGGTTATGTAAACTTGTGGGAGAGTCTTTATGACTTCTGATGATGGTCACAGAGGGGCTGTTGACTCCATCATGTAATTACAAGCCGTGATTAATGAAATGTTCAGAGGTGGTCGGGGTGTGTGGCGTGGGTCATTAATGTAAGTCATTTATACTGCATCAGTGGAGGAAACATCTAGAGATTGCAGTCATTGGCTCTGTACATATCAGCAGGTCAGCACTGCTATCACAATTAAATTAAAAGAGTTTGTGTGTAACTGCTGATCATGGTTTTCAGTGAAGGATTCCTACACTTTCACTTTTACACATTTTTCCCTGCTCAGTTTTGAATATTTAAATTGTATGTCTTTTGCATGGCCACTAAACATGTTTTACACTGCTTGCTCTGTAACGTCTTGTAGTGTATAGTCTTGTATAGTCTATATGACTTTCAAAGTCATACAGGTTTGGAACGACACAAGGTTGGGTATAAATGATGACAGAATTGTAATTTCTCTGTGAATTATTTCTTTAACTGCATTATGAGTGTTGCAGGCTCCCTCATGATATGAGTTCTATAAACCTAAAGAAGAAGAGTTGGAAATAGTCATTAGATATTGATTGGGTTTTATTGCTCGGTTGCATTCTCTCTTGTCTGTTGTCATTGGGCTTGAAGTCGCACGGGTTGATATGTGGATAAGAGGAAGGAGTGTTGTAAAGCACTGTTTGCTGCAGTGTGTCCTGGCAGAGGTCAAAGGGTTTTGGATATCAGTGCACTACCCTCTGTTATAATCAATGCAGATGTCAAAATGTAAGGCGCTCTTACCCCCTCCTGCACAGCTGTCTTACTGACAGTCTGTGTGTGAACTAAAGAACGTGAACGTGAAGTCCAAGTGGCCCCAGTAATTGGAGAACAGGGCTGCAAGGAGTATTAATTATGGTAATTAACCAGTATTATTAATTCCGATAGCATGTGAAGGTAGCATAAGAATAAGAGATGGCAGGAAAACATTGTGCTTGATACATTTTTCCTCTTCAGGCCAAATTGTCTAGATAGCGAATACATTACTACCTCTGGAAGCAGTCAGAAGTAGTCAAAAAAAAAAAAAAAGACTACTGATTGACCAATATATCGCTAATGCCGATATATCGGCCGATACTTGGTATTTTTCAAATATCGGTATCGGCCGATACGTTTTTCTCTTTGGCCAATGTGTTCGAAGCGGGCCTTTTATTTTGACACACAGTGCTCACACTCTCTCTTGTTTGTCATTAATAGTTCTGTCTAATACAGATTGAAGTCTGTCTAATAGTCAGATAGAACGGTTAAACAAAGGAATGAATGTATACAGAGACTATTATAACGATTGCTTTTATATTAGGCCCATTAGTAATAGAAAGACAAACATTATAATACTTTGTCGTTTGCCGTCAGCATTAAGCAAATACGCATTTAATGATTTTAAACAAATCTTTGAATGGCTAATGAACATTTAATTTCACAAACCTTGCAAACTTAGTCGAATCCAGCTGTGAGATCTTGTGAAGTGTGCATTTTTTATCCAGCATGATCGCGTGCTCACTGTGTGATGGTCGGTCCGTGTAAAGTGAATGCTTTAAACTCCTGATTTCAAATTATGCTGCGCTTTGTGCATTTGCCCACTGTCTCATTCATGTCATTGTCACTTTGCAAAATGTATGTAATTTATATAAATTTTTATGTATAAATTTTTGTATTTAAAATGAATGTTAGAATGGCTTTAGTCAAAAATATTGAAAAATATGGTTCCCAGTGCACACAAACTTCCCAGAATACTGAGTGCCCTGTTGGTTACAGTGTTAACTTCTTCTTCATTCTATTTTTATTAAATATTTATTTAATTTTGAAAAATACTGTCATCTAAAGTTAAAGCATGTTTCTTTTACACATTAATTTTTTAATAAATTGTCAAATGATTATACATTTCTTAAATATGAATAATATAAAAAAATTATATCAGCTTTATATTGGATATCGGCATCGAATCTCAAAGAACACATATCGGTCGACCACTAAAAACTAGACCTCATTAACATGTCAACTTGTGATCGGTTTTATAAAAACGCATCTTAGTACCAGGGGTAAACACGTCAAAAGGCTTTTTCACTCTGAATGCGAATGCTCGCGAATGCTTTAGTTGCGTTATTCACTGCTGTAACATAATAAGACTGGTGGAGGTGGAAACAAATAGATGCAATTAATCAATATCAGGTTCATTGTAGATTATTTCAATTATTGATTATTTTCAGTTTTATGTGGTTATGGTTAACACACTTTTGATGCTATAGGTCCCCTTGTGGCCACCGTGAGAATGCAATACATGGTTGCAAGTGTGTAAATGCCACCAATAAGCTGCTGATTTGCTTCATCACTCTGTCTCCTCTCCATCAGTAAGCTGGTGTGTGGTGGGCGTTCTGGCGCAATATGGCTGCCGTCGCATCATCCAGGTGGATGCTGCACACTGGTGGTGGATGAGGAGATACCCCCTGTCTATTTAAAGCGCTTTGAGTGCCTAGAAAAGCGCTATATAAATGTAAGGAATTATTATTATTATTAACACACTTTTGATGCTATAGCTCCCCTTGTGGCCACCGTGAGAATGCAATACATGGTTGCAAGTGTGTAAATGCCACCAATAAGCTGCTGATTTGCTTCATCACTCTGTCTCCTCTCCATCAGTAAGCTGGTGTGTGGTGGGCGTTCTGGCGCAATATGGCTGCCGTCGCATCATCCAGGTGGATGCTGCACACTGGTGGTGGATGAGGAGATACCCCCTGTCTATTTAAAGCGCTTTGAGTGCCTAGAAAAGCGCTATATAAATGTAAGGAATTATTATTATTATTAACACACTTTTGATGCTATAGCTCCCCTTGTGGCCACCGTGAGAATGCAATACATGGTTGCAAGTGTGTAAATGTTACTGTGACATTTCAGAAATCAGTGATGCTTGTAATCGAGCCTGCTAGAACTTTAAAATGTTTTATTTTTTCCATTTTGTGTACTTGCTCATAGTATGTTTCAACAATGGAGTATGGAAGTGAAAGAAATGCAGGGATCGAACAGAGCCATCACCATGTGATGAAAACAAACGTGAGTCGGGGTGTTTTACAGAGTTTTTGCAGATGCACATTGGAAGCCTTTCATTTTACAACAGTTGTGTAACAAGTGGAAGAAAGGCTGTGAGAGAAGGGAGGGCTTTTAAAGAGACAAGTGTGTGCTTGTGTGTGCGCGGGGGGGATGTTTTTACGGTTGATCGTACCTTCCCGGAATGTTTTTGTCCAGGCAGTGTGTTCATTGTCATGCTAAAGCAGGAATGCTGATGCTGCTGTGTCATGAAAGTCTGGAAAACTGCAGCTGTTTCATCTCATCTGTGTTCTCTTCAGGGTTCACTATTTATCTGTGGCTTCTGATCTGATGTGAGCTGTGTTCCAAAACCAAGTGAGCTGCCTGGATGCCTTCTAAGGGCCCTTTAACAGTGTGTGTTTTTGAGACGCACTGCAGCAGAATGGAACTGAATGCAGTTCTTTTTAAGGGTTTTAACTTATTTTATTGATGTAGTGTCTTAATGAAGTGCTTGTGGTGTGAGATGTGGTGCTAGAATCTTACTGAACTTACTGACTGATGATGCTGTGGGATAACCTGTGTACAAATACAAATAATAATTGATTATCATAATAAGCGATATCACACGAGCAGCAAGAGTAATATCACATGAGTGCTGTTTGTCCCAAATAGAATGAGTGCAAATGTGATTTCATACAACATTTCAGTAAATTAGAAGTTAATATTATAGTGTAATATTTTAAACACAATATTGTCTGTTTTTGCCAACAAAAATATTATCTATAAAGCCACAGCAGGACTGTTTTGCGTCTGAGCAACACAGCTGTGTTTAGTTAGTATCCACATTTTGAGCTAATCGTGTGAATCAATGATTCAAAGGACTATTCATAAAAAGAGCAATTTTACATAGAGTATCAAAAAACTTTAAAGTGATAGTTCATATATAAAACCTTATGTAATGATTCACTCCTAAATGAGTTACTTTCTTGTGTTGAACAAAAAAAGAAGCTATTTTGTTGGTGGTTGGGGTTAGGGTTTCAAAGCTGTTTTGGTTATGATTGACGATTACATAAACGGAAAAAAAAAACAGCTGTTTATAAAATAATCTTCTTTTTTTGTTCCTGTTTATGTTGGGGCACTATGCTCGGTTTATTTTCATTTATTTTGAACAGACAGTGGTACAAATATACTAAATATATCATTGTTAGTTATACATAAAATCTGCTGTACATATATACACACAATTAATACATTATTGAAATATATTTGATTTAGTTTACAGATAAACAAGAGGGAAAAAACTATGTGACACGTAACATAGCCTATATACACTGAGTTTGTGTGACACGCTTCATTTGTTCACAGAAAGGAAACTCAAATGGCAGAAAGCCTCATCCTATTTGTTTTCTTTATTTTACAAAAGCACAATGTTTTATTTTTATTCTGAGTGTACATAGAAAAAAGCAGACCTTTATAGTGATGCATTATTAAGACAATATGTGTTTAAAGTTGATTCTGCTGGTATAAGGTAACAGTTGAAGGTGCACACACACACACACACACACACACACAGTTCCAGCATTGCTATATTGAGAGCACAGTTGGTACCATAGACTGTATAAAAACATGGACGTAATATCTGTGATGTCACCCATAGGTTTCCGAAGAGAGTTTTTGAAACCAAAAGTGGGCAGAGCGGGCTGCCACCATCTTGGCAGCGCGTCACCGTACATCACTCTGGGATAATCAAAAATAGGCAAAAAGGCGGGAGCTGGTTGCTGAAGCCACGCCCACCTAGTGCGACGTCGGTGACAGCAGCGGGAATCCACCTGTCACTCAAGCGACCATGCCCTTAATTATGCAGAACTCTTAAGAGACTCTTAAAGTCTTAATATAATTAAAAAGGATGAGTTCTAAAAAAATTCACCCACCTCACAGTTGTCATGAAGGGTAAAATTAGTTATATAGACCAGAATAATTTTTTTGCAGCAGGCTGTAAAAGTTTTTTTCTGCTGTAAATTTGGGCATTTTAACATGGTGAGTCTATGGGATTGACTCCCTTTTGCAGCCAGCCTCAAGCGGCCAGTCGATGAATTGCAGTTTTAGTCACTTCATTATTGGCTTCACGAGAGAGAAGATGGCGCCCCACTCTGGATTGGGGGTGAATATTCGTCGCAAGCATAGACAGTAAAAGAAATGGACACAGCGACCCCATTGGAACTCAACTGAGACAAGTCAAGCCCAGTTTTAGCGTTTTTTATCACTTTCGTTTCTGACGCGCAGACTCAAACGAAGCTTGATGACATCAGCAACCTTTCTGCGGATGTAAATCTTCTAGTAGCTGTGCGTGCAAACTGCCATCGTTAATTTTGCAGAGACGGTGAGCTTGAGCGGGGAGTTCTTTGTCGTGAGTGAGCAGGAGTAAGTATTCTGATTAATTATTTTGTGTAGTATTTTAAAATGTAACGCCAGTACGCCATATTAAGTTAATTGCCTGCGAGCTTCTCCTCCTGTCTGTACGGTAATGCGACAGAGAGTTGCGTGGTAATGACGCAATCGTTAGCCTATTTTTACAAAAACTGTTTCTACGGGGCCGTAATGTAACATAGAAGGTAATGGAGCCCTTTATACATTGTTGTGTATCTTTAGAAATAAATAATGGACAAACAGAGTCTTTAAACGCCTCAGATGTAAAGTTATTCGCTGTCAAAGTGACGCCAAAATGAATGGGAGTCAATGGGATGCTAACGCAAGCGAAGTTCTGCTACAAGATGGCGGCACCCGGCCGACTTCAACTTCCGGTCGACTTCCTTGCCGCCTGGTCCCAAGGCCTCATGCACTGAACCAAGATGTCCGTATCATGACGGTTCAGTACGAATACATGTATCATTCCACCCTTAATAAATATATATATATATATATATATATATATATATATATATACAGTATATGTAGGCCTATATATAAACTAATGACTGCACTAATAATTCTGAAGCAGTATTTTTCTGAGTTATTCAGTTTTGCCTGTGTAGCCATCTTCGAGTGCAAAATCTGCTCCTGGGCAGCATTGGGTATCATGTGTTGGGATCATCCGATATCTCGCTGAGTCACCAGTTACACTGAATGCTGATTGTCAAGGCCTGGATTGGGCTTTCTGCCATTGTGCTCAAAACGCAAGATAATGTGGGTCCTAGTTTCGTTTCTTGAGGCTTCAGGAGGGACTTGTTCGGTAAATCACACGGTCTGAATGTGGGTTGTGTGGCAAGTTTCAGGAGTCCAGCCAGATTTGATGAAACTTTGAGGTTTGCTCGGGAAGATCACAGGGATGACACCAGCTGACTGAATATTGTCATATTCTAGTTATTATCTGCCAGATTCCTTGTGTTTCTTCAGAGCTCTGCATGCGTGTTCTAATAGCTGCTTTGAGTAAAAATGTGCTTCAGCTTTGTGTAATCCTGAATTCTGCTTGCATTGAGGTATAAAATAGTTTTCTATTCAAGGCAAGGCATCACTAACACAATTCGGTAATTGTCCTTGTTTAGGGGAGCTGTGACTTTATTTGACTGCTAAGATAGAAAATAAATGTCCGTAAAAGAAAGTTGTCTTTACACCCAGCAATGGCATGGAAAAAAAACCCTTCTAGCAGGAAATGATATCATAGAGAGGACCCAGAAGACCCGCAAGATTGTGTGTCAAGATCAATAAGTCTCTTAAAGATCATTTGATCTTTTTATGAAAAGGAAAGGTTATACAATGTCATGTGGTGCAATTCCCTGAAAGCTTAGTGATATTCATTTTTTTTTTAAAAAAAACTTAGTCAAAAAATGTGAAAATTTTCATATTTATAGTAAAAAATAATACCATAGTAGTAAAATAGTACTTGAAATTAAATTGAAACTTTTCTAGAAAAGGGCATAAACATTTTAATGAAACCATGTGTAACCCTAAACATCAGTACAACATTAATAATGTTGAAGTCATACCAAAGAAAATTGACTTTATCCTCTCAGTTAAACATAAAAATTGGCTTGAGAAGAAGAGTAATTGGGGACTAAAATACCCAGTACTTCAGTCAAATTGAACAAACTTCCCCTCCACAATGCTGGACTCATAGACCATCACTACTGTAAACAGAGATGTGTTCAAATTAACATCACGCCACGAATCCTGCTGATAAAGCTCCACACGCATTCATGCCCTTAAACTATCCTTCATTGTGAGGCGTATTGATCCGGGTGAATGGAGGAGATCTTTATTGTTGTTGTGTGCCGTGAGGAACAGTGGAGGAGACATGGTCATAGTACGACCACTATACAAGGTCTTTCTCTAGTGTTAAAGCCACAGACATTGTTTGATGTGTGTGTCATTGTGTTATAAAGCACAGGTCATCCTCAGTTCAGGACTTTACTGTACAAGTGACTCAGCAGTTATTCACAACAGACTCTTCCATTCACTGAGTTTAAGACACTAGTCAGTTTGTCTTGAAAGTCCTATGGTATTAAATGCATATTGGGCCTTAAAAGAGACTTAATTCCATTCTCACATACTGTTCTTGGTTCACTTGTCTTCACCAGTTGTTTTTTCTTACATTAGTTAGTCTAGTATTAGTTTAATTTAGCTGTGGAACTGGTGTTTAGCTTTGTGAAATGTACAAAGTTACCTGCTGTGCCGTATGCGTCATGTATTACACTTCATGGCTTTGTTCTTTAGTTATGTCAGTACAGTGGTTGGTGGGCTGAAGGGTTTCAAAAGTCATTAAAAATGTATAAAACCAACAGTTTATTGTTGTTCTCATTCTGAAAAAAAAAAAAAAATTGATAAATAATTCAGAGACCAGTCATATGTAAGCTTATGTAAGCAGCACTCTTCGTCTTTCATAATAAGCAAGTAAGAAGCAAGTCAAATAGTATTTATTGGATACGGGAAGTCATTTTCATCAAGGCTTTTCCATTCCTATGTAGCTTTAAACCAATCATATTCTTCTGTAGCTTTAAACCAATCATATTCTTCTGTAGCTTTAAACCAATCATATTCTTCTGTAGCTTTAAACCAATCATATTCTTCTGTAGCTTTAAACCAATCATATTCTTCTGGAGCTTTAAACCAATCATATTCTTGTGGAGCTTTAAACCAATCATATTCTTGTGGAGCTTTAAACCAATCATATTCTTCTGGAGCTTTAAACCAATCATATTCTTCTGGAGCTTTAAACCAATCATATTCTTGTGGAGCTTTAAACCAATCATATTCTTGTGGAGCTTTAAACCAATCATATTCTTCTGGAGCTTTAAACCAATCATATTCTTGTGGAGCTTTAAACCAATCATATTCTTCTGGAGCTTTAAACCAATCATATTCTTGTGGAGCTTTAAACCAATCATATTCTTGTGGAGCTTTAAACCAATCATATTGTTTCATGACGTTGAAAGTGAGGGCTTTTATGATGGCCAAGACAGATCAGATTTCCTAGTGTAGACAGTCTCAGGTACATGAATCTTCCCTGCTCCTCTGGTAATGGAGTCTGTTGTAAGTGCTCTCTGTGGTTCAGGCTGAAGGGTATCTGCCGCTCATTTTCCACTCGATCCCGTAGCTTCTGTATATTGACCACCAGATTTCTACGGCGGGCTAGCTAAAGTTAACTAGCTCCAGTGCTTTCGTCACATTGAAGTCATTACTCGACTGAGCTCAAAAAGTGCTGGAGCAACAACAGGACTAGGAAGGCGGAGGCATTAAGGGAGTCTTTTACTGTGACACATTTCATTCACATAGGACTAATTGTGTGTGTGTGTGTGTGTGTTCAGAAACAGCCGGACTGAGTGAAACAGAATGAAATGGAATGCAGGGGTCTTGAAAACCTTTAAAAGTTAAACCATTTTTTAAAAAATGCTAATGGCGTGAGATGCTCAAATAGAAGGGACAGAATAACAGTCAGTCACATCTGAATGTGTACAGATTCCTACAATTTAAATGTTTTACTGTGATTTCTTAAGATTCTCTTATTATTATAATTTTTTTTTTTTTTTTTTTGGAAGTTGATGAGTTTGTTAGCATTATGATTAAATGGATGATAATGTTGTAATGTTGTAATAGTGTGATGTTATTATTTAAAGGGGATTGTTTTCATGCCTCGGGTGTCTTCTGATTGGACCACTCATGTGCAAGAAGTGCAAAAGATACAAGATGCTAATGCAATGGACATGCACATCCGTCTAGCGCCTGTTTACATGGAAAAATAATAGAAAATTAGCGCATGGGTACAGAACAATGTGTTTTGAGACTACAAGCACAAAAAGTAATACTTATTGAATGTTTAATTTTTTTTTTTTTTTTTTTTTTTGTATTACACATTTTGGTTTGGCAAAAATGTAATAAATTAAAAAAGTATTGCTCACTCACCATTTAAAATTGAATTTAGTCTGCCCTGTTATGGTCCAACCTGTTTTTTCACATTGTTTTGAGGTTTTATAACTTGATTTTGTAATGCTTTTTTTTTGACACAAATTTAATAAAATCAAAATATATTTATATATGCATATATTTACAGATGATTTATGATTTATGATTAACCTCTCAACTAAATCTGAAATCCAGCAATAGTGTTGGTATGATGGCATTAAAATTCCACAATTGAAATATGTTGTTTAAATAATTTCAAATATCATATGTCAGATTTTTTTTTGGTAATAGTTTAATTATATCAACACTTTTTTTGTAGTTTAAAAAATTAAGTATGATATTATAGGAGTATAGCAATTTGAGTGTGAGTGCATTTTTTATTGCATTTTATTTTACTAATAATAATAATATATGTATATATCTGACGCTTTTATCCAAAGCGAATTACAAGTGCTATATATGCCAGAAGTTACACGCCTCTGGAGCAACTAGGGGTTAAGTGTCTTGTTCAGGGACACATTGGTGTCACACAGTGGATTTGAACCTGGGTCTCTCACACCAAGGGCATGTGTCTTATCCACTCCCTCTTCTTCCATCTCTCAGCACACATCTGTCGATGGGTTCACCGACACACCAGCACCGCCCACGAAATCGGCGAGTCGACAGAGTCTCCTGCGCTGCCGTAACTCAGTGGCATCCATCACAGACGAACAGCCTCACGTCGGGAACTACAGACTCCTCAAAACCATCGGCAAAGGGAACTTTGCTAAAGTCAAACTTGCCCGCCATATTTTAACAGGAAGAGAGGTGAGCGATACATATTTATTGTTATATATACTAGGGCTTTCAAATGATTAATCGCGATTAATCACAATCCAAAATAAAAGTTTTTGTTTACGTGCATTGTGTATATTTATTATGCATATATAAATACACACAGATACAGTTTATATTTAGAAAATATTGATCCATGCATGCGTGTACATATATGTAAACAAAATAAATAAACAGCACACATACGTATGTTAACAAAAACGTTACTTTGCGGATGCGATTAATCGCGATTAATCGTTTGAAAACGCTAATGTATACAGTAATAGTGCTAACACATTTAGAAAGAGATTCTTTTGAGTTTTAAAATAAAGACAATCCCCTAGTGCTGGAAACAGCATGCATTATTTAACAGCCTGTACATCAGAACATGCTCGCAGGACCAACAGAAATGGAGCCGTTTTGCTCTGACGCGGGAGGAATGATGAAGCAGATGCCCCCATAGCCTTTAGTTATTTAGATGTACAGGCTATTTATAGGAATCTATTAATATACACATTTCACAGTAACACTGTATTTGTTTTTCAGGTAGCGGTGAAGATCATTGATAAAACTCAGCTCAACCCCACAAGTCTACAAAAGGTGAGACCTCAGTGTCTTGAGTGTTGAGCCAATACATGTTTGTGACATGTTCTTTGCACAGTTTTTGACATTCACCTTGTTGCCTGTATTTTAAGAGATATATATATATAGGAATACAAGCACATTAGAAATCTGGGTTTCGAAACTTTTTCTCCGTATCTTTGTAGACACTACAATTTAATTTAATAATTCATAATTTAAACACTGGTGAAAAGTCCCTGTGAATCTTAGTACGATAAACATATGGAAGAATTTAAACAAACATGGACATTATGTTTTGATATCACTGACCTTCTAAAATCAATCGATTATTCAATCCTCAAAATCTTTTGTGCTGTAAACTCTCATTAAGGTTGCGTTTTATGTGCAATCTGCATTTGACCAAAGTTTTTCAAGATATATGTTTGATTACAAAAAATATGGTCGTTATGTTACTGCTAAACTAATGCAAACCTCAGAGGATGTTTTCCTATACTAAGAATCTAGTTCAGGCTAGTAAAAAGTAGTACAATTGCAACACTTCATGCAACATGCATTGTTAGCATGTCTAGCATGTTTCTGTATATTGTTAGCATTTTGCTAACATGTTGCTAGCATGTTTGTGTTCTTAACGGCATTCTCCTAGTCATTGTTAGCATGTTGCTAAAATATTTTAGCAAGTTGTTAGCTGGTATAGCATGTTCCTAGTTAATGTTAGAATGTTTTTAACATCTTTAGCATGTTTAATATGCACTTGGGCATTGTTAGCATGTTGCTAGCTTGTTTGTGTTCTTAATTGCATTTTCCTAGGCATTTTAGCATATTGCTAACACGTTTAGCATGTTTAAAGGCATTGTTGGCATGTTGGTAAAATATTTTAGCAAGTTGCTAGCATGTTTAATATGCACTTAGGCATTGTTAGCATGTTTCTAGCTTGTTTAAAGGTGACATAACACGCACAGTTTCACCCAATCCCATGTTAATCTTGAGTACCTATAGAGTAGTACTGCATCCTTTATATCTCCAAAAAGTCTTTAGTTTTATCATATTTATAAATGAAAGCTACAGTTTTACGATTATCTCCGGAAACAGCAGAGCTCCTTGAGGTGCGGTGTGGGCGGAGCTAAGGAGTGACGAAGTCATGAGCTCTGACTGCTACTGTTAAAGAGTTGTATTCTCATGTTATTCTTGCTTTACAAACTGTACTCTTACAACTTTACAACTCTTCATAAACCCCTGCCAAAACCCAATGCCAATATGGCAGTTCATTGTCATAAATATAAGGAGGGAGCAATGGATTTCCCATCTACGTTATTGAAACATATTTGAACGCATACTTTATAAAACGATCATGCTGCTATTTTCATTTGAAAATTGTAAGTTGAATATAAAACATATTGCAGTGCATGTGCATAACATACAGTCAATCACAGACCTGATTAAAGCCAGTGACAGACAGCACTCACTTTCAGAGTGCTTGACAGATACATTATGTGTGGTTTTATATTAAATATTGTTTTGAGTTAAATAATGACTCAGTTCATGAAATACATTTATAAGCACAACTTGGGAAATGAGAGCATCCGGTGAACTTGTGAATGCTATGTTTATTTATTTTAAATATTTTAAATGTTTTTTTAATGTTAACCAAGTGTTTTTTATTGGCTCTTTCTTTTAAGTATCAGTTCAGATACCATTAAGGCACCAGTACCGTTTGAAGAGTATCGATTTGGCACCTGTATCGTAAAAAACCCAATCGATACCCAACCCTGTCCAACATAAATATCTCCTGAACTACATGATAATAGCAGCGAATAAAGGGCTTGCCTCTTTGTCTTGGAGCAGAAAATGTCAGAGTGGCTGATTCTTGGCTTTTATAAGCAGCGATGACCTTAAAGAAAATGACGCAGACTCTTGTGATGAGAACAACATCAGAGCTCATGCAAGACTGTCTCATACTGTCCACTGAACATTTCACTGAACTTTCTCTCCTTTCAGTACAGTTGGTGATTGCAAAATCCCAAAGCTGGCATAACATGATGTTAGCCGATGACTGGCTCATTCAGAGGATCATTTTTTATTTTCAGTGTTGACCGGTGGGGTGTTTGTGGAGGCGTGACGTTTTCTTCATACCATTTCCATTACCGGGGTTACTGTTAAAGAACCCATTAAACACTTTGTCGAGCAGAGATTTCATAGATTTAAGAGAATATTTTGGGAACCGCTGACATAATGGATTTGCGAAAATGCTTTGCGAAAAAAATATTAATAGTTTTCCCCATCTCCCATTGTTCATTAAGAGCAGTTGAGGGTTTTGAAATTCCAAGCGAGTCTTGAATAAATTGCCTAAGGTTTTTAAAGGCGTGGTCCTTATGGTCACAAATAGTGAAATTACTTCAGTTAAATTAACTTTGCATGTATGCTTCACTAACACCATTGGTTATTTAATGAAGGGATTGCATGGTCCAGTATGCTTCGAAATACTTTCAAGGGTGTCAGAATGACGTTTGGCATTCACTGTCCATGCTTTAAACACCTCTACGAGAATTGATAAATTTCGTAGTTTTTGTTATTTTATATATTGATGTAGCTCAACTGGTAGACCATGACGAAGGTTTCCCAGAAACACATTAATTTGAAAATGAATCTAATTTACATTGTTTTGGATGAGTATCTTCCAAATTCCAAATCCGTGCAGTCAATTATCATCTCATTTGAATATTCTAATGAGGCTTATCCTCCATTATCATTGCGTGAACAGATGGACAGAGGTTGTCAGTGAAACTTCCGCTGATCTCTATTGCCTCATGTTTCGACATCAAGATTAATTACCTCATGGTGAGGTACACACACACACACTCATGCACACACAAACACACCAACCATATTTACACACAATGTCAGAGTTTGCCTGTAAATACGGTTGGTTTGACTCCTCCCCCAACAGGGATCATCCAGTTACTTTATCACATTGTTAATCACCTGACGTCATAAGTGAATTCCCTTCTAGTACATTTATTCACCCAGAATCAGTATTTCAGGATTCAACAATGAAAATAAGAGCTGCACGCTGGCTCTGCTGGGATCTTACCCAGCACAGAGCGATCAGGGTTGATTCCTCAGTTGTGGAAACCTCTGCATGTAGTTAATAGCTCTCGGCTAACCTCAGCGCGCTCCAGAGCATTCCACACGCTCTGAGTCATTGCACTTTTGTGTGCTCTTACTATACAACCAGCGTTTGTTGGGTTCCCAAATGCATTCTCAGTTAATCGTCAGTTTGAATAATTAGTAGACCCAGTCTGACGACTGTTCGTGTATGGTTATAATGATGTTAATTTGTTTTTACCAAACACCACCCAGTGTAAATATGAATTAAGCTGACCAGGGTTGAACGACTGTGTCAGAACTAATAGTCGTTGAATATGTCTCCTGATATTGTTATATCAGCGAGAGTGAGGTTTCTATTGATTGATGCTCACTTTACTGTGTAATTCATCCTGAGTGTGTTCATCCTAGTGACGGGAAACAGACACGCCGTTCCTCCTTGTGATCTCTCTCACACACACACACACACAAACACACTACAGGAAATGACACGCTTGTCAGTGTGCGACTGGAATGTCTCTGTGGTTGTTTTTAGAAATATAGCTGTAAAAATAGAAGCTCGGGCTCCTCTGCTGATGATTTACCAGAGCCGACTGCCAAGAAAAAACACAGCTTCTCTCTTTTTTTCCCTTGATTTCCCTTTTTCTGGCTTCTTCGTTTTTTGCCTCCAACTGTTCAGAGGACAGTGAGGACACATTCCAACGGGAGAGAGAGGTCAGAGGTCATGTGTAAAGAAACGTCAGTGCTGTGCTCATGAGATCTTTTACAATCTTCAATATATATCGTTCATTAGAGAACAAAATAATTTGTTTTGTTTATGCCACTATAATACGTGCACTTTTTGTTTTTGCACATGCTGTTTTAATTGCACAGTTACATCCGTCATTATAAAAGACTTTATAATATCTAATAGTTCCTACTCCAAAGAACGAGAGATTTTTGCATTTTAATAGAATGTGACAAAACATCTTTTTGTGCAAAAAAAAAAAAAAAGTCTAAAAAGTGCCATTGAGTGTAAATGTTAGCGTTTGATGTTTGAGTAATAGTAGAGTCTCTCTGTATGGAGGTGTTTTCTCTCGATGTGTTTGTGATCCCTGAAATCGGCCCATTCCTGGAGAGGCGCACCACACAACAAAGGCGTCCTCTGATGGCTTTGTCGTCAGATAAATTGATCTGTCAGTCTGTATTGTTGGGGACGTGGATGATGGAGCTGATGGGACGCTGTAGCTCTCCTCCGCGCTCATCACTTTCACTCTCCATGTGACGCGCTGCTGGCTGTTTTGTGTTAATAACAGACAGATTGTCTCTAATTAAATTTAAAAGCAATAAAGGGACAAACTGTGTGCACTTGAGAATGAGAACTGGTGCATACTGTACACTGAAGATACAATATTATCAAGCATAATTGTAGAAAAATGCATTGAACATTTTGAACAATTACTGTTAATAGTAATATTAAAAACTGATTATTAGCAACATTATTGTAAAAGTAAGGACATGATCATGAGACATAATAGGAATTTTATATTTTCTAACCAACATTTGGTCCCAAACTAATTATCACCTATGGAGCAATCGCTTAATTAAAAAGAAATGGACAGTCATGTTCCTGGCAAGCCTGCTACCTGTTTTTATTTTATTTTATTTTTTAAATATGTATTATAATAAATTGCATGCAAATCAGCCATTTGAACTGTTAAATATAATTTGAAGAATTGAAGAAGCCTCATAAAAAATATAAAAAATGTAATTGGTCATATTAGACCCTGTTTCACAGAATCTGTCTGTTACTTTACATTTCTCCAACTGTTGCACAGTCTATATTTGGGTGAATCGGGTGTCCCGTCCCGTTGCAGTCACGTGTCACAGCTGGGTCTGTGTGACGACATGCAGCTGGCTGGATGTGCTCATTCATTCATGCGGCACTCATTCACAGAAAACAGCCCCCTGTGGTTGTGCCTGAATAAAGAGGATCTGTGAGGAGCTTTCTGAGAGAGCGTTTTAGGATGAAGAGACACTGGGGGAGGAACCTGGAGCAGTTACCCTTCAGGCCCTTCTAGCTTTTGTCAGAGTCTCTCGGAGACAGACTTCTGACTGTGGATTAATTCGGCCAAGAACCGCCCACGTAGACAGGAAGAGACTGACGTGTAACGCAAGCAGTCACAGTTTGTTTGTTTTCTTCAGTTTCTGCTGGGTACAGATGTAACGATTCACTCAACTCACGATTCGACTCACAATTCACATATTTATTTTAAAAAATTTACAAAATGAGACAAATTACAAATTAAATGTGTCCTTTTATTATTGCTTGGACAAAATGCTGCACGCTTCTTTGTGTAAATGAAATATAACACTATAATAATACAGCACTTGCACGTTATTGCTTCTGTTGGCCTCATATGTTAGTCGCTTTGGATGAAAGCATCTGCTGAATAACCAAATTTAAATATAATGTAAATGTAAATCACAAAGCTAAATAGAAATGATAAAAGAAGCCAAATCAAATTAATTACACACATAAAATAAATCTCTTCATATAATTTAATCTTTGCATTTTTAGCAATAGAGGCAGTCACTGCATTTTAATCCTGATCCAAACAAAGAGGCTGCATACATGCAACATGAGCAGTTTTTAATCTAAATTAGATTGTGTAATTTCTAAACTTGAATGTTTTGACTTCAGTTTTGTAAAACTATTCATAAAAATATCTGCATGAGACGCAGATTCACTCTCTGCCAGCAGGTGGCGCTTAAAACGTTTCCGCTGTAAACAAAGCAGCGCTGCACTTATGAACTTTAATATGCATTATACAGAGGCGAGATGAAAAGTAAGTTCCCCTCAGACACACATTCATATAAACTCCTAACTACTGAATCGTGATTTGTTTTGCATCTCAACTGATTTGAATAGTCACATATTTGATTCGCAGTTACTCGCTCCATCCCTACTGCTGTGAAAACAGATAAATCCAGGAGAGAAGTGTGGTATATGTGCTCATGAATATTTGATTTTCTTGCTGCTAAGTGCTTCTTGAATATGTTTCTGAATCCATGCCATGGATCTTGCAGATTTTGGCAAAGTGACAAGTTCTTCCTCAAAAGTGATTGTTTTAGCAACCTGGTGCCTTTATGGCAACACTGCAACACAATGTATTTCAAAAAAGCATTTCAAGCACTTTAATATTAACACTTTTTGGACTGATTCAGTAAATTGTTCATGTCTGAAACAAAATAATCAAGAACCAGGAGAACCTTTGAGCTTTTTGCACGACTGATGGTGCAAGAAATGTGCTATTTATTGCTTAAAAATCACATTTTCCATGGTAAGTTTTTTTTTTGTTGATGACGCAAAGTCTACACAACCATAACCGTACATAAACGAGGGTTTTCTCTAATGCTTTTTGTCTGTATTTTCCCCCACAGCTCTTTCGTGAAGTGAGGATTATGAAGGTCTTAAATCATCCTAATATAGGTAAGACATCATGCTAAACTGTGTTTTTAAAGTAAAGCTCACTAGACCATCTTCTGCCGTTTTATTTGAGTATGTAATTCTCTTATGTGTTCAAAGTAAATAAAGTCATAATTTGAGCCATATAGTGAAATTATACGTTTGCTGAAAATGGTGTAAATGGACTCCGTCATGATTGGCTAACATAATCACATGGGAAATGCTCAGTTTGAGTTGGGAATTTATTTAAATGTCCTCATTTTGTTACTTACATTAAATTAGGGGGAAGTTAAATTAAATGAAATTAAAAAACCTTATGAATGCATTAAAAAAACTGGAAAAAATTTGTCATTTAAGAATTATAATATTAAAATTAATATTTACCTTTTTTTTTTTTTTTTTTTACAATTTCAATATTGTCTGTATATATACACAATTATGTGTGTGTGTGTGTTGCAAACTGTCCCTCATAACACCTGATCAAGCCTGGAGCTGTTTAGACCTGCTAACTGGAAATGATGAGCTTGTTTTAATACACGGCTCATGCCACGCTCCCTCTCTTTTCTCTCACTCCGGTTTCATGAGATGTTAACTGGATTATTTATATTCCTAATGGAAGGGAATCACGGGAGAGTCATCCAGACGGGCTGCTTCAGCGCGATCAGCTCTTCTGTGCCTCTCTAAACAGCCCAGGACTCTGTTTTCAAATCTCTATCGATCGGCATGACTGGCTGTTTCTGGCACCGTGTCACCGCTGGCTCCTGATTGGCTGAGGCGGAGCTGGATTCTAGATTAATCAGACTAAAAGCTGTGATTACACACCTATCCCTGACATTTTTTCCCTCTCATCTTTCCAAACACACACACACAAGTTTAAGACTGCATGCAGGAAGCAGTCAGACGTTATTAGCATCCATCCACAGAGTAAACTGAATTACAGAAGCTCTTCACATACACTAAGGTACACACAATGAAACCGGAAGGCTGTGTGTGTGACGTCCTGCGTGTATTTTAGCACATCTCCATAACAAGCTTCCCTGGTGTGTCGTTTCTCCATATCATAGATGAGAACCTGAGAGAATCAAGCATCGTCACTGTGGTATGGGGGTAAAATAGTATCAAAAATTTGTGTATTTACAAAATATAGTATTTGCAAACATGTAAACAAATTGACATCCAAAAATATAATTCAAACCACAGTTCATAAATGCACAATTATGATTGCAAGTTTTTTATTCGTATCTTGTTTAATAATTTTGATACTGTTTTACCTCCATATTTTTTATAAAAACCGTGAGCTCTTGTGAATAAATGTGCTTAATTGTTTTGGATGTCAATCTCTCTCTGTGTCTGTTTCTCTCTCTCTCTTCCAGTTAAGTTATTTGAAGTCATTGAAACAGAGAAGACCCTTTATTTAATAATGGAGTACGCAAGTGGAGGTGAGTGTGAGATTCATATTTAATATCACCATTAGCGCACATCCTGACACGCATCCCTGAATGTCTCTGTCCGTGTCAGGTGAAGTGTTTGACTACTTAGTCGCTCATGGGAGGATGAAGGAAAAGGAAGCCCGAGCAAAGTTTCGACAGGTGAGACACACACATCTGAGTCATTGAAAATCATTATTGCATTAGGTAACTGGATAACACTTTATTTTAATGACTAATTCTTACTAATAACTAGTTGCTTATTAGCATGCATATTTCTAGCATATTAGCTGTTTATTAGTACTGATAAAGCACTTATTCTGTATCCCTAATCCTATCCAATACATTAAGTTAACAACTACCTTACTAACTATTAATAACCAGAAAATTAGGAGTTTATTGAGGCAAAAGTCATAGTAATGGTTTATTTTGGAAATTTGGCTTTTAAATAAAGTGTCTAATCATATCAGTAGTATCTAATTAATACTTACAAGAGTTTTAGCTTACTAAATACTACGATTAGAAGAGATAATTAATTAGATAATCTCAAAATACTACTAGATGTAAATTAGGAAAAAGTACTAGTAATGTTAAAATTTTTTACATTGTACATACCTTAACAGTATAAAATTCAGTTTTTCATGAAATAATATATAGTATATTATATATAGCTCTATAATGTTTTAGTACCGATATATGTGGGTAAATATGACCATTTATTAATGTGTAATGCGTTGGTTTACATAGTTACTCAGATTAATTACACTTAGCTTAAGTGTATTTATTGCATTAAACATTTTGGAAAAGATGAATCCTCCAACTGGAAGGAAATTTGTATTTTTTTTTACTGCATTTTGGTTTGGTTTGGTTTGATTTGGTATTTGACATTAATGAAACATGTGTAAAGAAAGACGAATTCTTATAGTCATGTCGTGATCTGTAAATAAACTTCCTCCTCTATTCCTTTAATAAATGTTGATTAATTTGAATACGGTTTGGTGCAGATCACATGCACACCCTCTAGTGGTGATACTACACCACAGTGTTTGTCACGTTTCCCTCTGATCAGCTGTCCGTGTGTCAACGTTAAATGAACAGACATCAGTTTGAGTGTAATTAAACCCCCTGCAGCGCTGCAATAATTAATTGGCCATTTTCCTTCACACCAATTGCGAATGAAACCCCCAGTCGAGGAGGTGTTTAGTCCGAATATAAGACCCCAGTCTGTCTCGCTCTCAGCTGCAGTGACATAAAGACATGTTACAGAGTCTGTCTAGCACAACACATCTCCAGACTTCCTCAGCTTGTATTCACAAATAAATAAAGAGCTGGTTTGTGCAGTGATGTACTGTGTGTGTGTGTGACTACAGATTGTGTCTGCAGTGCAATATTGCCACCAGAAGAGAATAGTCCACAGGGATCTCAAGGTGAGACACACACACACACCGTTAAGTGATTTGTTTCATTGATTTCTAATGAGCGTGCACTGTGCAGACCGCTTTGCTACATTTCTTTGTGCGTGTCTCTCTCTGTAAGGCTGAAAACTTGCTGCTAGACGCAGACATGAATATAAAGATAGCAGACTTCGGCTTCAGTAATGAGTTCACCATCGGGAGTAAGCTGGACACGTTCTGTGGCAGTCCTCCGTACGCAGCTCCCGAACTCTTCCAGGGGAAGAAGTACGACGGGCCAGAGGTGGACGTCTGGAGTCTGGGGGTCATCCTCTACACACTCGTCAGCGGCTCACTTCCCTTTGACGGACAGAATTTGAAGGTCATTCCTTGTTATTTAAAAAAAAAATCACTAGATGCCTATTTACACCAAAGCAAAATGAGGCAAATCACTGTTAAAAGTCTTTAATGGTATTATGTTCTATTCACACTATTCTGATTTTTTATTCTACATGCATATACTGTATACATACACATACTTATCGTTCTAAGGTATGGGGTTAGTAAGAATGTTATTGGAAAGAAAATAATTAAACAAATATGCATTAACTTGATCAAAATGACATTGTTAAATAAATGCTGTTCTTTTGAACTTTCTATTCATTAAGGAAACCTGAAAAAAAACACTGTTTCCACAAATAGTAATAATAAAATTATAGTTTAATCGCAACACAATAATTGCAGTTAATAGTATTCACCTTCTGGTTGATTACGTGTCATTTGTAACAAACTACGTGATTCTCATGGTGTGTGCACACCAAATGTGAAGTGAATATTTGCATCGCGTTACTTATTCTAGTTTACTTTCGGGATGTTTTTTTGCATCACTCATGCAAACGAAAACATTAAAACAATTAAAAATATATATTTTCTGGTACAACCTGACGTGTCTAATTGGACGAGCCAATAAAGCTCTTTGCGCGACGATGCATTATGCGAATTATCAGCTTGAGTTCAAATTTTTCCCGTCACGAATTTGCATCTGTTTGCATCTTTGCATTGACTTTGTATGTAATCTACTTCTTTTTTTTCTCTTTCTGTGTGGACACAACATAACTGTACATTTCTGCCATAGACAAAACTTAAATTTAAGTAGAAACTTAAAATAATAATACAAATAAACTTTTCCGATTTTTTTATGTTTCCTTAGACATATAAAATATGTTCCCAGTATAGCACAACTAACCTCACAACATTATTGTTTAAATGTGTCATTTCTGTTTTGTGACCTATTGTTTGCCAACAAATTTGTTTCGTCAAATTTGCTCACTGCTAACAACTTATGGTTCTTGTAGTTGGAGCTCAAAAGCGTTGTTGTTTTTTTCTTATTGGTTAGTTTGGTTGGTTGTTGATGTATGCATTTTTTGCTAAGTGAAAACACCCTATTTTGGGGTTTCATTGCAGTGTGAATTTTTACCATTGGTGTAAAGAGGTAATATTCATGCACTGCTTGCTGTAATGTCTGCCAAAGCAAAAAAAACAAGCAGTTCCACTGCTCCATTTTAGGCTTCTGTTTTAATGTAGTTTACCTAACTAAAAAAGCAGCAAGTTTCCCTGAAAGCGTATTGTTCTGGCTGTGTGTGCTGTGTTGGGTCCTCACTCTGAATGCTGGTCCACACAGGAGCTGCGAGAGAGGGTTTTGCGAGGAAAGTATCGTATACCGTTCTACATGTCCACAGACTGTGAAAACCTTCTGAAGAAGCTGCTGGTGCTCAATCCAGGCAAACGTGGAAGTCTAGAGGTGAGGCTGATGAACACTTCACACACGCCAATGGATTTGGAAAAGGACTGTAGATGTCTAATGCTCTTTTCCATACAACGAAAGCATACTGTGAACATGACAACTGTAAAAGTTTCATAAAAGTAGTCCTGTACACTTAATCGAGTCTGTTGAAGTCATGTGAAATCAAATCTTAATCACACATTTGTTAACAATGAATCTGGCATGTCTTGAGAAGTAGAAACTTCAGTCAGGACACTCTAGTGAAAGCCGATAGGTATTCAATGCTAGTCCTCTAGCTATCGCAGTGTAAACTAAATGGAGCATGCATATTCACCTCTCTTATATCTGCAGCCTTTGCGCTTTCACCCTCCTCCTCCCCAGCACCACCTGTCTAGATCTGCTATGGAGGATATTATGTTATGTCTTTGTGTAGTAGCTTGTCTTGCATGCTCACAGCAACATAGCCATTTATGTCTTGGTGGTAGTGTCCCAATACTGTTGTATAGTAAATAAATATGCGTTCAGATGCAAAGGTGTAACTCAGTGTCTTATGATGTCTCACAGCAAATCATGAAGGACCGCTGGATGAATGTAGGTCACGAGGAAGAGGAACTGAAGCCCTACACAGAACCTGAGCCAGACTTCAGCGACACCAAACGGATAGGTTTGTACCTTCCTGACCCTTCTGTCGTTCTCTCTATTTTCTTCTAATGCATTTTATTTAATAATGGTTATAGTCAAAGATATTATGTCTACTACAAAGTATGCGAGCTTATGCAGGGATCACGTACAAGGAGAAAGAAATCCTGTGTATCATCACATCTCTTTTCGTGTTTTTCAGAGCTGATGATTACTATGGGTTTCCCTAAAGATGAGATCACAGAGGCGTTATTAGGGCAGAAGTATGATGAGGTCATGGCCACCTATCTTCTGCTGGGCAGGAAACCTCCAGAGGCGAGTCATACGTCTTAATTAAATTATTAATCAAAACTTCAGTCATAATTACTGAATGCTCACATCCACTCAAGTGTATTCTGTGCAGTGCTATCTTACCACCTTTTAGAGATCATTATAATTTTTATCAATGTTTTTTTACTTTTATAGATTTTTTTATAGTTTGATTTTAATTTAGTATTTCTGTTTTGTTTCATTTAAATTTTAGTAGTTTTGTTGTTTCATTTTATTTAATTCTATTACATTAAGTTAAAATACATAAAAAGTTGAAATTTTGCGCTTGTATAGCTAGCTGAAATGAAACGTTTTAGTTAGCTATAATAACCTTGATGCTGTTTTAGTTTGAAGGAAGTGATTCGCTGTCCAGCACAAACCTGTGTCAAAGGTCACGACCCAGCAGTGACCTGAACAACAGCTCTACGCAGTCACCCGCACACTCCAAAGTCCAGCGCAGTATCTCGGCCACGCAGAAACAGCGCCGATACAGCGACCACGGTACCACACACACAACATTTCAGTTCATTATAAGCAGTACACACACATATATATTATGTACCCAAAAACATTAATTTTGAATGCAATTAATTGCAATTTAACCGTTACCCAGCACTAATTTAAATGAAAAATATTTTATTAATTTTTATTTAGGATTTTTAGGTCTGAGGTAAAACTTACTGGGGTTTCCAAGTCCGTTTCAATGTAAAGGTCACCCAAAAATGAAAATTCTCATGTTGTTCCAAACCTGTATGAGTTCTGTGGAATGTAAAAAGAAGATATTTTGAAGAATGTCTGTAACCAGTTTCAAATCCCATTGGCTTGCATAGTGTTTTTATGTCCATACAATGGAAGTCAATGGCATTGGGAAACCTGTTCGGTAACCAGCATTCTTCAAAATAACTTTCGACTCTTCCACAGAAAATCCTACCGGTTTGATCACGAGCTGACATGGGGATGAGTTAATGACAGAATTCCCATTTTTTGGGGTGAGCTGTTTGTTTTAAATCCACTGTATTTGCCCCGGAGATGACATGTTTTGATTTGAAAGTGTTGGATGGATGTTGTTCTGGTTGTGTGCAGTCGCTCCGTCCATACCTCCGGCCGTCTCCTACACCAAACGCTCTCAGGCCAACAGCGTGGAGGGAGAGAAGAAGGAGGAGGCCAAGCTGCCCTCCTCCAGCTCTAAAGGAGACATGGCCGTCTCTCCTCTGGTGGCCCAGGAACGCAGGAAGTCCTCCACAGCTTCAGGGGTGAGAGGTCACATGCCACAGATGCAGGACACAAGCACATATGACTCACAGTAGACTAACAGTGTGTTTGTGTGAACAGAATAGTGCTGCAGGAACAATGACCAGGAGAAATACGTACGTTTGTGAGAGATCCAGTACAGAGCGCTACTCAGCCGTTCCCAACGGCAAAGACAGCAGGTGAGCACACCCACTTTTTAAGATTAGCCTCACAAAAAAACACTGACCAATAAGACATGAGATCCTGGGTCATGTGAAGAGTTTTTCTGATCACCTGTGTCTCTTTCTCGTGGTCTCAGTCTGACGGAGATGTCAGCCTTGGCGAGTGCATGTACATCCATGTCTCCAGGAGCGTCGTCCGCGCTGGCGTCCACTCGTCCGCGTCATGTGAAGTCCATGTCGGCCTCAGGCCACCCCACCAAGTCTCCGCTGCCGCCCATCGAGGACAACGCTGAATTCAAGGGGTGAGAGATGTGCTGCGTATTGTAGGATCATTCAAAGATGTATGTATTAAATGGGAGTTTATCTGTCATCAGCTCTGTCTGTAGGGCTCCGTCCACGTCTCCGTCTGCTCACAGCATCAGCAGCATGACTCCGGATCGGACTCGCTTTCCTCGGGGCACCTCCAGCCGCAGCACCTTCCACGGGGCGCAGCTCAGAGACCGCCGCAGCGCCACATACAACGGCCCTCCGGCGTCGCCCTCGCTGTCCCACGACACGGGCGCCCTCGCCCAGGCGCGCAGGGGAACCTCGTCCGGATTCATCAGCAAGCTCACCTCCAAGTTTGTGCGGAGGTCAGTGTCCAGATCCTTGCTAAAAACAAGTCTCCCGTGCACACAAAGACTGCTTCTCTTTGATCAAAAATACAGTAAAAATAGGAATACTGTGAAATCTTCTTATTGTAATTCGATATGATCGTTATCTAACTATTTATACTCTATATAATATTTTGTTATATATTTTAAAACACATTTTTTGATTTGGGTTTAATTAAAATCAAGTATTCCTGGTGTCCAGATGATTAATTAATGGTTCTTATTGTCATCAATGTTGAAAACTGTTTTGCTGCTTTTTGTGGAAGCTGTGATGCGTTTTACTTTTTAGAATCCGTGGATGAATAAAAAGATTCAAAAGATAATAATTTATTTAAAAAAGAATCGTATTTTTATATTTTGAATGACTTTAATGTCAGTTTTGAGCAGTTTGATGTGTTTTTGCTGGATAAACAAAAATATTTTTTCCTTTTTTAAAAAAAAAAAATCTTGCTTAAAACTTAGCGTGTCACAGTTTCAGCAAAAATCGCAAAAAGCTAACAAAACAAAATATTTTTAACATTGATAATAATCAGATGTTTATTGAGCAACAAATAAGAAAATTTACAGTTTTAGCAATATTTCACAATATTACAGTTTTTACTGTATTTTTGATCAAATAAATGCTGCTTTGATGCGCAAGAAAAAAATCTTACTGCCCCCAAATCTATGTCTTTTTGTTGTGTATCAGTTTACAAATGATGCATTTAAAGCGTTGTTTTTATACTGTTTTTTAGAATTCAAATCTTCTGATGTGTGTGTGTGTGTGCGCGTGCGTGTGCATGTGTGTGTGTGTGTGCGTGCATGCGTGTGTGTGTGTGTGTGTGTGTGTGTAAGAGAGTGCTGACCTGCACTGACTCCTGAGTGAGCTGCAGACAGTGAAGGACACTGTGTAAAGTGAGCTGGTCAGGCAGCTGGATGCGTCTGAAGTAAACATCAAACCTCTTCTGTCTGTGAGCAGGTTTATTTGGTGCCACTAATGCAGGAATTACACATTTAAAGGAATAGTTCATAAAAATGGAAAATTTGCTGAAAATGTACTTACTCTCAGGTGTAACTCAGCCAATAAACTCAAGATGTAGAGGAGTTTGTTTCTTCATCAGATTTGTAGAAACGTAGCATTGCATCAGTGTCTCACCAATGGATGCTCTGCAGTGAATGGGTGCCGTCAGAATGAGAGTCCAAACAGCTGTTAAAAACTACATTTTACATGCTACATTTCTCCAAACTTGATGAAGAAACAAACTCCTCTACCTCTTGGATGGACTGAGTGTGAGTAAATGTCAGTTAATGTATATTTTGGGGTGAACTAATAGTTTAAGTTTTTAATAAATCCATAGTGTATTTATATAGATAATATTATCAAATATGTAAGGTCACTTGCACTTTCGTTCGTGTGCTCTTCAGATCCGACCCGCAGGTCTTGGGTCCAGGCTCTGGTTTTGAACGTGCTGTGATTGTTTGTTTGTTTGTTTGTTTGTTTGTGTTTTTCAGAGCGGTGAGGTAGGGGACGATAGTTTGACATATTTCCTATCTGACTTGCGTATGCAGAATATAAATTAGAGATGTTCACAGGTGCACGTGAAGCAGACCCCTGAACTATTGTAAAATCACTGTATCATAGCAAATGATTCTTGCTTTTATATAAAATAAAAATAAAATGCAATATGATGAATCCATCAACAGCAGTATGCATTGCTCCGTTCACATCAAGGACAATAACTATAAAGCTATTTATAATAATTAATAATTGTCAGAATAATGATGTCTTACAATATTGTTGAAATCATTTATCGTTTACACAAGCCAGTTAAGCGCAAACCCCGCCTCCAGCTGATTCTAAAGGTTCTGGTTGGTCATCGCATTATTGATTGTCGAAACAAATACTAACCCCAACATTAACCATAATCATAAAGTTTTAATAATCATTGTAAGATAATAGTGATGTCTACACTGTATCTAAAATGGTAACCAACGAGAAACAACGTCATTGGAATTATTTTCAAATAGACTTTTGTTAAAAAAAAATTCCCGCAAACCACGCCTCCGGCTGATTTAGAAGTTTGTTGGCAATGTTATTCACTGTGTAGATTGCCAACAAAACACTGAAACAAATACTACCCCCTAACCTTACATCTAGGGTAGGTGATTTCAGAGAGGTAAGCATTGAAAGCCTAAGATCCCACCCTCCCTGCAAAATCACTCTCCAAAGCCACGCCTCCAAAACCCCTGCACAGGCAGATCAGAGACTAACCAATGACACGATGAGAGGCTGATTGAGGCTGGATTGAATGCAACGCTGTCAGATAACACACAGCCTATATTAGCCCTCAACCGAGGGAACGTTTTATGCTCCTTTGCTTTCCAGAGATGATATAAATACATTTAGACCACTTAACATATTGATTGCTATTCGGATATGAAGAGATTTTCAACCAACATACCAAAACATGTTTTTGAACCAAATCCCCTACTCTACCTTTAAGCTAAAGCTCGGTGTAGTGCTGGTAAAACTCCCTGATAGCATTACTGTTTGCCGTGATCTGAACTCAAAGGCTAAAGCATTCTTTAAGGCTGTGAAGGTCGGCCCGACTATTAATATATGGGACGATCTAGGATTGATTTTGTTTACTAGCAACTGTGACAGCTTCAGTCGATGAGCGGCAGACATGATTATACTGGACTGTTTTTTTAAAGAGATATTACCCTCTGCACCCTCTGAATTGGGACTTAGCTATTGAGTTGGCCATTAAAATTGACTCTGGGTGGCGTGTGTGCTGAACTGGTTTGGGAAAAATTGTATGAAAACTTTAAAATCCCATCAAAGTCCACCAGACTTAAAGGCACTCAAACGGACTTATAATAAACAGCGTTGTGTTATTTGTTGGTGTGAACACTTATGCAGTTATCATTATATTTCTCATTCTTGTTGTGAACAGGACTAAACTATAATCAGTTTACGATCGTCTAGAAACTGTTGTCTGTTATTATTAGAAATGCAGGCTTGTGTTAATCTATGGTTTTCTCAATATGACCTCTGGTATTTCCCAAGGGTACCGAGTGAAGGAGAGGCCCGCGGTCGGGCGTACAGTCTGAGGTGAGGCTTTTATACATCCTCTGTCTTATATGGGTTATTCGTTGTTGCCCCTTCAGGTCATTCGACAAGAGTCTGGGTTGATTTAAATGGTTCAGATAACTATACATTGGTTTTCTAATCGTTTGGTGTATTTTGCAAGTTTTTTCTTGTCTTTCTAACACCGATGTCAACCCTCTTAACAACCTTCTCCATATCGCAGTCCATTTAAAATAGGATGCATTCATACTGAAATACATTAACTTAAATATGCAAAAACAGCATCATCCCAGCAACCAATTTTACTATATATACAAAATATATGTGTGAGTTTTTGTTTTCCACACACCTTATTGGTTTTGGAATATTGCTCCATTAAGGCCCATTTACGGCCATGTTTCTGATCTGTGATGAGAGTCAGTCTGACAGACTCTGAACGCTTCTGTGTTGGTCGTCAGGAGCGGATCTGGAGAACCCAAGGAGGAAGGCCGTGACTCGAAGCCCAGATCGCTGCGCTTCACCTGGAGCATGAAGACCACCTCGTCCATGGAGCCGGGGGACATGATGAGAGAGATCCGCAAGGTGCTGGACGCCAACAACTGCGACTACGAGCAGCGCGAGCGCTTCTTGCTCTTCTGCGTGCACGGGGACGCGCGACAGGACAGTCTCGTCCAGTGGGAGATGGAGGTGTGCAAACTGCCCCGCCTCTCGCTCAACGGCGTGCGCTTCAAACGCATATCCGGGACGTCCATCGCCTTCAAGAACATCGCTTTCAAAATTGCCAATGAGCTCAAGCTGTAAGCAAAGGGTTCGAAGAAATACACATCTATAGGGAACACTAAAAATAAAAGGAATCTCGCCGGGAACATTTTGAGTTACTGCTTCTGTAAGCTACTGCTGTAATGTGTAGTGGAGAAAACATATGAATGCAAAGAGATGCAAAGAGAAAAAACGCCCTAGCCTGATCTTCACGACCTCTCGCATATACGTCTGGTTAAAACAACCCTCTTGCAATAATATCGAAACCCGTTCAGGGTCGGCTGGACAGAGATCTGTCGAGCGAATTATCGTAACAGACTTAAACCAACTTTTTCCACATGTACAGTTAAGATACAGAATGTTTTTGTTGTATTGAGTTGTATAATACAAGACTTTCAGCCTACTTATGTGGAGGGGTTGTATAGTCACTATTGAGCTCTGTACAGAATAATTCTGTTCAATGTGTCATACCGGTTTAGTTGCTTTCTTCTTTTGTTTTTTTGAGACCACTCAGTTTTAACAGTTGTTTTATAACTTATCAACATTTGTTTTTAAAGGGACAGTTGATCCAACAATGGACGTTCTGTCATTTTAATGTGGTCACAAGCCTGTATGTGGATTTGTTTTCATGAAAGTAGAACATTTTGAAGAATTATGCAAGCTTTGTCTGACTAAAAAAGCACCAAAAATTATAAAACACCATCATAATAATAATCCACACAATGCAACTTCGGTGGAATAGCCATACGTTACACTCGGTGTAACAATTCAAAATCTAAGTCGTTCATCACTCAAAATATACATTTTTTTATTACATGGCAGGACACAATACTGACAGAAGTTTCATTTCGGATGAATTCCCCTTTTAATTCCGAGTGAGAATCAGATGTGATCCTAAGATCAGAATTAACGAGTAAGTGTTTTGTAGATGCAATCCCAGAAATTAGTGAACGAACGTCGCCGTTATCATTCCTTACAGAACATGCTAACATCATGGAGCTGTAGTGCAGAAATCCTGCAGTGTGTTTGGAGTTTCCCTTTGAAATCCAGAAACAAGAAAAGCTTCTACTGTAACTCCACGACTTTTATTTATTACGCCATTTATGCCTTCCTGTTTTATTAACTGTAGAAATTCATCCAGAGAATGCATGACATATTTGGTTTTTGGTAAACTGTTATTTGTTTTGTAATAACTGATGATGAAGATGGGTTACGATCGCTCGTTCTGGTACGTTCTGCTAGTTATTTTGTACTGAAGTATCGAAGGTTAAATGTGCAATGCTGTCTATGTTGTATTACTGTTATGCTGACTTACGAGGTTGTGACTGCACACTTTTAAGGGAAGATGAGCGTAGTTTGAGAGAAAGGATTAGTGACTAAAAATATTAAAGGGTAAAGCTGTGATTAAAGCTCAGAGAGGCAGTGAATGTTCGAATGTCCACTGTGATGTTCCATTTTGTGACGGTACTTTTTTTATTTTATTTTATTAAAGGCTGTATGGATGAAACCGTTTGGACGGGAAGCAAGTGGAAGGCTGAGGATCTCCAAAAAAATGCAATTAAACTCTTGAACACATTTCATCCTTCCACACCCTCTTCCCATTTATTCTCTGGACATAGTACTGTACATTTTTTGCGGAAAAATCCCTTGGGACGCTGTGGTACAGTCCCACTGGAGCACATTAAAGCTTACTTGAAATGAGTCTTTGAGCTAAAATGTCTTGTGTCCTTTTTTTATAAATTTATCGCATACCTCGTTGCAATAATTACATGTATTATGGTTGGTTTTGATAACCAGCTGAAAACTGGAATTAATCTTACTCAAATGCAGCAAAAATCCTAAATGTAGTTTTCAGTTCAGTGAATCACCTAGGACATATTTCAGACCCAGAAAAATAATAAACTACATATTAAAGAAAATTGAGCCTATTTTAAAACCATTACAATTATGTGTTGTGTCATTTTCATGGAAATGTGTCTATAATGGCTTTGTGAGAAGATTGTAATGGGCCTAAAATAGGCTTCATTGTCTTTATGTAGAATAGGGTGAAATATAATCTAGATATTTCTACATGAGATTCACCAAACAGCTAGGATCAACAATATTTTACAAACATCAAGAAAAACTTGTTGCAAAGTCCCTTTTTCATCATAGTGTTGATCAGAACAGAGTAATTTTTTCTAGAGCGATGGTTTTTCGGTTGTCACTAAAACATAAAGCCTCCTGATGGTCGCTTCACTTCTGAGCAGGTACCAGGTCATCTATACCACCATTGTTCTCCAGTCTTTTCTCCATTCGGATGAGAAGTTTGACCCCATCCACTACTAGCTGGGTCAGCTCCACTTCATTAAAACCAATGGTCTGCAGGTTGCTGATTTTGTAGATGCCAGGACAATCTACACATTAAATACACACAATGCAACATTGAGTTGCAATACATCATCATGTTCTCACTGTAATGTGACCTACAGCATCAGTTGCATCACAAGTCATTTTTACCTACTAGTTTTTGAATACTTTCTAATTTATATATTAGAAGGTGAAAAATATATGTACATTTGGATGCAGCCTAATTACATTTTTAAGTTAAACTGTGGCTAATGTCCTGCTTGATTTTACACTACAGATACACTAATGAGTTTTGTCATACCAGTTACTTCCATCTGAAGTCGTAGTCTGTCCAGGATGTCGTCCATGCGTTTGTTCTCGGCGAGATGCATCAGTTTCACTGTGACGCTTGCCTTCAGGCCTGTGCCGACCTCTGCAGGTGAGCTGACCACCCAGCCCAAGTGAGGTTTCCAGATAAATGCATGTCTCAGTTTCTTATATAGGGTCTCCAACTATAAAAACATGTTTTAGACTGTTAGCATGTGCAGAATAAACCATATATGGTATATATATTTATTGGCATGCCTCAGGGTTCAATATTAAGACCTTTTTTCTTCTCGCTGAAAACATATAAATATGATATTATATGAGGTGGTCAATCAAAATTAACCTTCATCACACTGATGCAGACTGTTTTAAATGCCTCTTGTAAGCAGGCATCACTTCTGTAAGACACCAGTTTCAGGTGGTCTTCCATGTTCACCCAAATAGCCAGGGTCCCATCCTCACTTAACCTAATTGCAAGGAGAAAAACATACTATTAATGGATCTGATGCAAGCATATACAACCTTAAATTATGAACTCTAACCAACCACAGTGCCCTTGCATCGGGCCAGTCACGAGCCACACCGATCTTTATCAAAGACAATGGTGGAGAGTCCATCATAACCTTGCGATCTTCACTCTCATGGCTGAGTTCAGCTATAGAGTAAAGCTTTCCAGGCAGATCCTCACCCAGCTGCTCTAAAACTATAAAACAAGTTATATCAGCAGCATAAAATATATCCATCTACTTAGACCCATAATCATCTGCAGTACCTGTTTTGGCCAGTGTGAAGAGCTGTCTGCGCTCTCCTCTGCTGCAGTGTGTGGGGAAGCAGTAGTCCTCAATGCTGCGGCCTGCAGTCACCTCACAGCTCAAAGCATATTCTTGATCAAAGTCATCACCACCCTACACACATAAACACACATCTATACCATGCTACCACAGATTGTTCTCTATTCTAAGGATCTTGTCACTATGTATTTCAATCACAAACTTCCCACTGAGAGGAAAATTAGAGACTAAATGAAATTTTCTAAGAGGTTTACTACTGTCACTGTCAGTTTGGTGTAGTTAAAATCTTCTGAAAACCTTGAGATGTGAAATTGAGTCTAACACGTCCATTTGGTCTCCATTTAATCTCAGTTTTGAGATGAGGTGTTATCATTAGGTTTTTTTCTTACCTTCAGGTTGTCATAATTGAAGTCACTCTCTTGAACAATGTCAGTGGTGACCTTGTAGCCATGGTAAGACTCGATAATACGGTCAAAGAAGTCACAGAACAGGATATATGACTGAGCATCTCCTGCCAAACAGCCCACTGCTTTCGGTCCTGTGGGCTGACCTGTCAGACAAAGTCAGACTAGAGCTTACGAACACAAAAATTATTCATATTTATTTGTGGTCCATATTGGATTTCTTTGTCAGAGGGAAAGGTGTGGCTGTGGACTAAAAGTTCACTCAGACATCAAAAAGTTAATTCACAACCTTTTCTTACACAAATTTAGTATGCTAAAAAATTGCATAACTTAAAGGAACACTCCATTTGAAAAATAAAAAGTTAAACAGTTGAGTTTTACCATTTTTGAATCCATTCAGCCGATCTCCGGGTCTGGCAGTAGCACTTTTAGCTTAGCTTAGCATAGATAATTGAATCTGATTAGACCATTAGCATCTCACTCAAAAATTAAGTTTTGATGTTTTTTCCTATTTAAAACTTGATTCTTCTGTAGTTACAATGTGTACTAAGACCAAGGGAAAATGAAAAGTTGTGATTTTCAAACCTGATATGGCTAGGAACTATACTTTCATTCCGTCGTAATAATCATCAAAAATAAGTCATATTGGCCTAGAAAACTGCAACTTTTCATTTTCCATTGGTCTTATTACACAATTTAACCACAGAAGAGTTGAGTTTTAAATAGGAAAAAATAGAACCTCTTAGGTAATTTTCGGGCGAGATGCTAACGGTCTAATCAGATTCAATGATCTATGCTAAGCTAAGCTAAAAGTGCTACTGCCAGACCCGGAGATCGGCTGAATGGATTCGAAAAAGTTACAACTCAACTGTTTAACTCTAGGGGAGTTTGAAAATGAACCTGTTTTAAAAAAAATGCTCATTCGCCAAAATGTCCCCACAAAAATGCCAATATCCAGAATCTTTGTCCTTGTGGACATTATTTGGTTCCCATGAGGAAACAAGTTAATGAATCTTACAAAATAAAGTTTTTTGAAAATCTAGATAGTTTTCTGTGAGGGGTAGGTTTAGGTTAAGTGTTGGTGTAGAAGGGTGACAGAAAAAAGACCGTTACTCCTTATAAATAAATAAACACTATATAACAAATTAATATAAATAAACCCATAAATCATGGAAACCCAACGTCTGTGTGTGTGTGTGTGTGTGTGTGTGTGTGTGTGTGTGTGTGTGTGTGTGTGTGGATTACTCAATTTTGTTACGAAATGCCCCAGAGGGAAAGTAAAACTTGAAATGACCCCTGGAAGAAGTACGTACACTTTTTTTTGTATTGAATGGGCACCTACATTTTTTAAATATACTTTGAAAAATGATACTTGCATTTAATATTAATTAAATAAAAGGCCACTTAAGATTGCTTAAAGAGAGATGCTTTCTTGACTGAATCTTAATGCACTTTTAAAACATGCACTTTACAATAATGTCAAACTAAAACTTACTTTAAAGTACATTTTAATTAATTAAGCTTTAGGACAAAATTCATTCAAAAAAATGTAATTGCAATTAAAATGTAAGAAAAGACATTCAGTTAATATATAAGTACATTCTTCAATAAGGTTATTATTCACATAAGAACTGCTCATTTTTAAAGTATGCTAATGTGTAGGCCTACTTGTTTTCCACAAGGGTTCCCATGACGAAGATGACTTAACATTAATGTCTTCAGATGTATTAGATATATTCCCCTCTTCAAGGGCACTGGGTGTACATTCATTCAGAGAAGTGATAGTTTCATTCTACTGCAGTCTGCGGCCGTGTAACTGTAACTGTTCACTGGAGATTATGACTCATTCTATAAATTAATGGTTTGTGTAAGATGCGTGAGAATGAAATTCCGGTACTTCATACTGCCAAACACACGCGCACACACACACACACACACACACACAATAACGTACCCGGATCCTCAAGTCCGGGGCGTATGATATCATCAAAAATGACCCCGCTTTCAGTTGCCCGGTTGAACTGTCGTGTATACATGTGCAGGCTGAGGATCCGGCCCATCAGGGTGTAGTTTTGGTCCAGGTTTGGGAACTCGTCTTTAGGGGAGCCTCTCTTCAGATTAAACCTGCTCATTGGGTCACGGGGGAGTAAACTCTAGGCAAAAGACAACCAACAACAGCGTGCACCTTGATATCAGTTTGATGTCAAATATTAGTCAAGACTTCAACTTAATCAATTTCAATAACAATAACAGTTTCAGTATTGAATTCAATATTAGAATCATGATGTGAACCGTGTTCATTGTGCATTAGAAATGTTCCTTCCTGTTTTTAACCAAGCTGCGTCTCAAACTGGCCATGAATGGTCAAGGTTGTATAGCGAGAGGACGTGGCTGTGACGATCCATTCGAGATCACTGAACAATGCAGCTGCCTGGCAGCACTCTTTTTTTTTTTTCGTCCGCAAACAGAGAAGAGTACGGGACTTTCCACTAGCTGGGTGTAAATGGGTTTGGTGTACTTGTGAAGGGGAATACCTCCAGCATAGGCCTGTATTTTGACTCCTTTGGGTGCTCAGTAGGTGCTGAAACAGAAATCAGACATGAGACGTGAAGTCTCAAATACCTCTACTATTTACATTTTGAGTTAGTGATTTTTATTTTATTTTAATTTAACATGAGTGGTTAAAGGACCAACAGGTTGCAATGTTCAGTCCATCTCCACATGCAATGGCATTTCATGCATCCAAAATATGTCACTTACGCTTAATCATCCACATTTTTTCTCGTTTCCACATCTTGAGCTTTCTTCGGTTTGTTTTTTCCTGAAAACGCTTGCACACACACAGACACACTCCAGCTAACAACAGCTAGACGTAGCTGTGGACAATAGCTATGAATAGCCAAAGGGGCTCATCGTCATATGAGCGGCTATTGTCCCATCATCCACCACACAAAGCACGAGCGCCCATACCAGTGTCATGTTACCTGCCTGTAATAATGTACCTATTTATACGCTTGTGTCAGTGTCATACTTCATGGTGAAGCTTGAGGGTTGGGCACAAACACTTACAGTGTAGGTCTGTACATACCGGGGACAGAACCAGGGGTTTTTAATTTGGTGAAGAAATTTTTTGGGATTTTATTGGAAATAGATCTGAAGATGACATGCATTGAGAGGGAAATGCATTGAGAGGAAAATGCGTGTGTGTTAATGTGGTCTTAATTATGATCTTTCGAAATGTGCTTGCTTTTCTTTTAATCACCACATCTGGAAACATTACAGGTATTACTTTACTGATAAAAATAAACGTTAATTAAAAATATACAGTGGTGGCCAAAATTATTTGAACACTAGTATTTCACCAGCTAAAAATGGTTTAAAGTCAGTTATTTCTATCTTTTGTAGTAGTGTGTCAGTAGGACATATCAGTTTGCATTTCCAGACATTCATTTTTCCATTAATTGTAACAAACCAGTGAGATTTCTGCCTGACAACAACCAGTGCTCCACACAGAGATCTGATACCTTGTATTTATCATGTTGATATGCAGTTTTAACAGTGTTTAGCATAAACACGTTAATAGCAGTTTTAAGCTAGATTGTCCTTTGTGGTTGCTAAAGTAGGTGGTTCCTATTAAAGCAATAAGCCACAAGAAGCCATGGTCTACAGTGAATTTATAACAGCTAATGAGCATTGTTATAGTAACAAGTAACTAAGTAATGCAATTAGTTACTTTTTACGGAGTAACGCAATAATTATAATGCATTACTTTTAAAAGTAACTTTCCCTGACTCTAAATATGACTGTTACATACTGGGTTGCCAAATTAAACCACAGAGATAGCTAGCTCTGGCCCATTTAAATACTTTTAACATGTAAACAACTTCTGTAAAGTTAAAAAATATCAGAGCCAGTTGTTGTTACAGCTTTGACCACTTAGCTTCAGAAAAACAAACTAACCAATGTCCTTTTTCCTCAACAAACACTGATAGCATCAATCAGGCGTCAAGACCCACTATTTGAAATGATTTGTTCCTTTATTGACTAGAAAGCAGTGCAGAGAGAGATGGGGATAGATTAAAACATTAAAACATGACCCATGTGTTTATGAGCTAACGTGTTACAGGCGAGTGTGCTATGATCAGCACCACTCACTCCGACAAGACAAAGACCATTAGGCAGATCTTGGCTAGAGACAATCAGTATCATAAATGGTTATGTTTTAGGACCGATACTGTTCTCATGCGCAGAATTTTGTTCATTCACATCCAAACTTACATTTCTGAAATATGGCACATAAGAGAAATACATTCAGTGAAAATGAATGAAAATCTGTGCATGTAAACATAACAACCAGTGATAGTACAACAAATGTCTTCAAGCGGGTATTTAATGACACTCCAGTAGACTCTGTGCACGCTGTTTTGGGACAATTTGTTTCCCTCATAGGCTACAAGTCCTCTAATCCAGTTGTGTCCACCTTTACTTTGATGAACAGCGTGTCGTCTCTCACATAAACAGCATTGCGAGGGGCCTCCAGATCGCCGTGGGATATGAATCTTGGGAAACCTGTGGCCACATTAGCATCAGACGTTGGCCGATGAAAGCTATCGCTGTTGGTATCGGGGGTGAAAGTATTGCTCACGTGGTTCCTCGAGCCGCTTTGATCCAGCAGTGTTAAGGTTATGTTCTGTCTGAACGGCCACGGTAGGAGCGAGTCGAAGTCTCCACGCATTATGGTGATGTAGAGCGACAGGTGAGTGCCTCTCCCTGAGTTGTAACCGCCGAGGTAAGCGCGCACACTGAGCTTGTAGCCGCTACGGCTGGTGTAGAAGGGGGTCGAGTTGAGCGCTGTGCCGGCCTCCTTCTGGTGCCAGTAGTCGCGCACTTTCCAGATGAGCTTCCCGTCGAAGGAAGTGGATTCCAGCTGGCGGAAACGCTGCTCGTTACACTGTAGCTGCTCCACGTGGATGTCTAACAAGCGGGTATGACGCTGACACGTCTGCTCTAATGCACCTGAAGGACACAAACACAAACAGTTCTACTGGTTTTAAGGTCTGTACTGTAAACATACTCAACTATTAAAAGCTACATATTAGCTGGTTCTGTGCTGGTTTAAGATGGTCATGTGCTGGTTTAAGCTGGTCATGTGCTGGTTTAAACTGGTCATGAGCTGGTTTAAGATGGTCATGTGCTGGTTTAAATTGGACATGTGCTGGTTTAAACAGGTCATGTGCTGGTTTAAGATGGTCATGAGCTGGTTTAAGCTGGTCATGTGCTGTTTTAAGATGGTCATGTGCTGGTTTAAACAGGTCATGTGCTGGTTTAAGATGGTCATGAGCTGGTTTAAGCTGGTCATGTGCTGTTTTAAGCTGGTCATGTGCTGGTTTAAGCAGGTCATGTGCTGGTTTAAGATGGTCATGTGCTGGTTTAAGCTGGTCATGTGCTGTTTTAAGATGGTCATGTGCTGGTTTAAGCAGGTCATGTGCTGGTTTAAGATGGTCATGTGCTGGTTTAAGCAGGTCATGTGCTGGTTTAAACTGGTCATGAGCTGGTTTAAGATGGTCATGTGCTGGTTTAAACTGGACATGTGCTGGTTTAAGTTGGTCATGTGCTGGTTTAAACAGGTCATGTGCTGGTTTAAGATGGTCATGAGCTGGCTTAAGCAGGTCATGTGCTGGTTTAAGATGGTCATGTGCTGGTTTAAACGTCCCCATTTTGGGGAAGTAGTGGCCTAATGGTTGCAGGGTTGGACTCCCAATCGAAGGGTTGTGGGTTCTAGTCTCGGGCCGGACGGAATTGTGGGTGGGGGGAGTGCATGTACAGTTCTCTCTCCACCTTCAATACCACGACTTAGGTGCCCTTGAGCAAGGCACCGAACCCCCAACTGCTCCCCGGGCGCCGCAGCATAAATGGCTGCCCACTGCTCCTGGTGTGTGCTCACAGTGTGTGTGTGTGTGTGTTCACTGCTCTGTGTGTGTGCATTTCGGATAGGTTAAATGTAGAGCACAAATTCTGAGTATGGGTCACCATACTTGGCTGAATGTCACTTCACTATGAGCTGGTTTAAGCAGGTCATGTGCTGGTTTAAGCAGGTCATGTGCTGGTTTAAGATGGTCATGTGCTGGCTTAAGCCGGTCATGTGCTGGTTTAAGCAGGTCATGTGCTGGTTTAAGCAGGTCATGTGCTGGTTTTAGCAGGTCATGTGCTGGTTTAAGATGGTCATGTGCTGGTTTAAACTGGTCATGTGCTGGTTTAAGATGGTCATGAGCTGGCATAAGATGGTCATGTGCTGGTTTAAACTGGTCATGAGCTGGGGCATGTTCAAGTTCAAAACGGTGTGCAACGTTTTGCTACGGTTTCCGGATTGAACGTCATGTGTCCTGGAAACGGCGTGCACCGGTGTGCAACGGGGTTTGAGATGCGTTTTCTCTTGTTTGGTGTGTGTCAGAACTGCAGTCCAATCAGCAGCAACATGTATATAAAGCACGCGGTATTAAAGTGAACTCGCACAATGGCTTCAAGGAAAATAATGTATAAATGTGTTCGTTGCAGCTCAGTATATGCAACAACTAAGGATATTATAAGACATGTTTGTCGTAAGTTTTATTGTAAAAATATAGGATATCAACCTAATGATGTAGTTGTTTATATTTTTAGCTTCATTGCAAGTGTATGACATTTGGTATAGAAATAAACAATGGTAATTAAGTGCTTTTCCTAAAAATGAGAAAGAAAATACAGGGTATTAAAACCGTATGAACTACAAATAAAGTCAGTATGTGAGGCTAAATAGATGGCTCCGAAAATTCTTCACAAAGAAACCAAAGAATGGCCTTTTTTTTTTTTTCAAAGAATGGCCTTCTCAGCTGCCATAGTTGCAACTCTTGCGTCATCAGAACAGTGTGTTCAACGCATCACCGTTTCTGTTTAAAAAACGTTGTGCAACGTTTTGTCGGAGCTGAACGCAGCCCTGGTTTAAGATGGTCATGTGCTGGTTTAAGATGGTCATGTGCTGGTTTAAGATGGTCATGAGCTGGTTTAAGCTGGTCATGAGCTGGTTTAAGCTGGTCATGTGATGGCTTAAGCTGGTCATGTGCTGGTTTAAGCTGGTCATGTGCTGGTTTAAGATGGTCATGTGCTGGTTTAAGCAGGTCATGTGCTGGCTTAAGCAGGTCATGTGATGGCTTAAGCTGGTCATGTGCTGGTTTAAGATGGTCATGTGCTGGTTTAAGCTGGTCATGTGATGGCTTAAGCTGGTCATGTGCTGGTTTAAGATGGTCATGTGCTGGTTTAAGCAGGTCATGTGCTGGTTTAAGCTGGTCATGTGATGGCTTAAACTGGTCATGTGATGGCTTAAGCTGGTCATGTGCTGGTTTAAGATGGTCATGTGCTGGTTTAAGCAGGTCATGTGCTGGTTTAAGCTGGTCATGTGATGGCTTAAGCTGGTCATGTGCTGGTTTAAGCTGGTCATGTGCTGGTTTAAGATGGTCATGTGCTGGTTTAAGCAGGTCATGTGCTGGCTTAAGCAGGTCATGTGCTGGTTTAAGCAGGTCATGTGCTGGTTTAAGCTGGTCATGTGGTGGTTTAAACTGGTCATGTGCTGGTTTAAGATGGTCATGTGCTGGTTTAAGCAGGTCATGTGCTGGTTTAAGCTGGTCATGTGCTGGTTTAAGCAGGTCATGTGCTGTCTTAAACTGGTCATGTGCTGGTTTAAGCTGGTCATGTGCTGGCTTAAGATGACCATGAGCTGGTTTAAGATGGTCATGTGCTGGTTTAAGATGGTCATGTGCTGGTTTAAGCAGGTCATGTGCTGGCTTAAGCAGGTCATGTGCTGGTTTAAGCAGGTCATGAGCTGGTTTAAGCAGGTCATGTGCTGTTTAAGATGGTCATGAGCTGGTTTAAGCTGGTCATGTGCTGGTTTAAGCAGGTCATGTGCTGGTTTAAGCTGGTCATGTGCTGGTTTAAGCTGGTCATGTGCTGGCTTAAGCAGGTCATGTGCTGTTTTAAGATGGCCATGAGCTGGTTTAAGATGGTCATGTGCTGGTTTAAACTGGTCATGTGCTGGTTTAAGATGGTCATGTGATGGCTTAAGCAGGTCATGTGATGGCTTAAGCAGGTCATGTGCTGGCTTAAGCAGGTCATGTGCTGGCTTAAGCAGGTCATGTGCTGGTTTAAGCAGGTCATGTGCTGGTTTAAGCAGGCCATGAGCTGGTTTAAGCCGGTCATGTGCTGTTTAAGATGGTCATGAGCTGGTTTAAGCTGGTCATGTGCTGGTTTAAGATGGTCATGTGCTGGTTTAAGATGGTCATGAGCTGGTTTAAGATGGTCATGAGCTGGTTTAAGATGTCCATGAGCTGGTTTAAGCTGGTCATGAGCTGGTTTAAGCTGGCCATGTGCTGGTTTAAACTGGTCATGTGCTGGTTTAAGCTGGTCATGTGCTGGTTTAAGCAGGTCATGTGCTGTCTTAAACTGGTCATGTGCTGGTTTAAGCTGGTCATGTGCTGGCTTAAGATGACCATGAGCTGGTTTAAGATGCTCATGTGCTGGTTTAAGATGGTCATGTGCTGGTTTAAGCAGGTCATGTGCTGGTTTGAGCAGGTAATGTGCTGGCTTAAGCAGGTCATGTGCTGGTTTAAGCAGGTCATGAGCTGGTTTAAGCAGGTCATGTGCTGTTTAAGATGGTCATGAGCTGGTTTAAGCTGGTCATGTGCTGGTTTAAGCAGGTCATGTGCTGGTTTAAGCTGGTCATGTGCTGGTTTAAGCTGGTTTAAGCTGGTCATGTGCTGGCTTAAGCAGGTCATGTGCTGTTTTAAGATGGCCATGAGCTGGTTTAAGATGGTCATGTGCTGGTTTAAACTGGTCATGTGCTGGTTTAAGATGGTCATGTGATGGCTTAAGCAGGTCATGTGCTGGCTTAAGCAGGTCATGTGCTGGTTTAAGCTGGCCATGAGCTGGTTTAAGCCGGTCATGTGCTGTTTAAGATGGTCATGAGCTGGTTTAAGCTGGTCATGTGCTGGTTTAAGATGGTCATGTGCTGGTTTAAGATGGTCATGAGCTGGTTTAAGATGGTCATGAGCTGGTTTAAGATGTCCATGAGCTGGTTTAAGCTGGTCATGAGCTGGTTTAAGCTGGCCATGTGCTGGTTTAAACTGGTCATGTGCTGGTTTAAGCAGGTCATGTGCTGGTTTAAGATGGTCATGTGCTGGTTTAAGCAGGTCATGTGCTGGTTTAAGCTGGTCATGTGCTGGTTTAAGATGGTCATGTGCTGGTTTAAGATGGTCACGAGCTGGTTTAAGATGGTCACAAGCTGGTTTAAGATGGTCACGAGCTGGATTAAGCTGGTCATGTGCTGGATTAAGCTGGTCATGTGCTGGTTTAAACTGGTCATGTGCTGGTTTAAGATGGTCATGTGATGGCTTAAGCAGGTCATGTGCTGACTTAAGCAGGTCATGTGCTGGTTTAAGCTGGTCATGTGCTGGTTTAAACTGGTCATGTGCTGGTTTAAGATGGTCATGTGCTGGTTTAAGATGGTCATGTGCTGGCTTAAGCAGGTCATGTGCTGGCTTAAGCAGGTCATGTGCTGGTTTAAGCAGGTCATGTGCTGTTTAAGATGGTCATGAGCTGGTTTAAGATGGTCATGTGCTGGTTTAAGATGGTCATGTGCTGGTTTAAGATGGTCATGAGCTCTGGTTTAAGATGGTCACGAGCTGGTTTAAGATGGTCACGAGCTGGTTTAAGATGGTCATGAGCTGGATTAAGCTGGTCATGTGCTGGTTTAAGCTGGCCATGTGCTGGTTTAAGCTGGTCATGTGCTGGTTTAAACTGGTCATGTGCTGGTTTAAGATGGTCATGTGCTGGCTTAAGCAGGTCATGTGCTGGTTTAAGCTGGTCATGTGCTGGTTTAAGCAGGTCATGTGCTGGTTTAAACTGGTCATGTGCTGGTTTAAGATGGTCATGTGATGGCTTAAGCAGGTCATGTGCTGGCTTAAGCAGGTCATGTGCTGGTTTAAGCTGGTCATGTGCTGGTTTAAGCTGGTCAGCTCCTGCTCAGGACCTTCTTGCTTGTAAAGCACTTTGAAATGCATTAACTAAGTGCTAATTATATAAATAAGTTCTATATAAATAAATATGTTCAAGGTTTTGCTTACTAAACCAAATAACAGCTCCAAGCAGCCGCCATGCTTTAAAACATAACTGACCAGCATATGCTGTTTTTTCTTTCAACAGGTAGTTGACCCAAAGAGAAACCTGGCTCTAGAAGACTGTTTACACTAATAATCCTATATCAAACAAGATATCAAACAAAACAGATATCAAACAAAAAGATGTTCAGGATCGAATACAGGCCAGGGGTGTTGGAACTAAAATCTGCAGGACGACAGTCCTCTAAGAGCAGGGTGGGCCACCCGTAATTTACGCTAATGTCCACTAAAGCTTTCCATGCAAAACAAGGCTGGAAAAACAGCATATAATTATCCACCCATCCATTTCAAAACTGCAGGTCATGTAGGGTCATGGGGTTGTTGGAGCCTGTCCCAGCAACACATGGGTCACTCCAATGGGCCGTCCCGAGGAGCCAGGGACTTTCATACACCACAGTCAAAGGTCATGCATCTTGTAACCCAAAAGCGCAACTGAGTCCATACATAATGTTATTAAATATGTTTGCATTGTGCATTTTGAGCTTCACCCATCATGTCCAGCCGGACACTTCAATTAAACTGTGTCAACATTCAAGTGGCCCATCAGACTTGACTTACCCAGGTGTTCCCTGAGGCTTTCAGTGACGGCCACCTGTTGTCTGAGGGAGTCCAGTGATGCCCGGAGGCTCGGGAGCTCTTCGCTCAGTTCAGAGCCCAGAACACCCCGCAGATCCCTCAGTTCACGCTGAACACTGCAGATCCGCACTCGCTGCTCCTCCACAGACCTCTGCCACACAAACACAACTAACTAGTGGACCAATCTTTGTGCACATCATCTTAAATGTTGCTTTAATCATTTTTATTATTGTATTTAACACAGGGTTTCTTTACCTGTAAAGTAGTAAGAGTGCTGTCACACATGGTGATATCCCGGTCCAGATTACTGACCACAAGACTTTTGTCCTTCAGTACCCCCTGCTGGACTAACATATCCTGCTGCAGCTGCTCCACCTACAACCACACGTGTGTTACATACAACACACTTCAGTGAACCTTCAATCAACCATCAGTTCTCCACCAGCTTGTTTCATACCCGTTTCTCAAGTTTGGCGTTGCTTTCCAGAACAAGCCGTACATGGGAACTGAACTCTGAGTTTTCATGAACTTGCACTTTCCCTCTTTTCCCCTGGAAGAAAGACAAGACTTCAGACGCTAAGATCTGAAAACGTGTCACAGCTCCAGGCAAACGGAAACATTTACTGAACTGCAACGCATTAATAAAAAGACACTTTCACTAGCTTTACTGTTAAATTATAAGGTTTCCTTACTCTGAATGTGCAGCCGTAGCTTTTATAAATGCAGTCAGTCTCCACTTCGAGACACTCGTCAGCATGAGCTTGCAGCTGCAAATGAGGATCAACACGCAAATTAAAATACCTGACTATTCGTGGAGCCCCGAAATGGACGTATTAATGGAAAAAAGTTTCCCTGGGGAATGCAATAGTTTCGTGAGAGAATGCAACGTTTCTTATGTAAAACACAACACTGATTCTGAATAAATGTGAAAGCATTAAAGTTGAAATTTTTCTGTTGCATAATTCTATTTTCGTGGCACTTAAGGTGCTCCATATTAATCTAAAGAGAGCAATTAGATGCATAGTCATAAAGCATCTGACTGTGCGCACCTTGTGTCTTCTGATCATCTGGAGACACTTGTTGGGACACGGGATTTCTATTTCCATGCACGAGTTCTTCTGATGGACCTGTCACAGTTCAGAGGCGAGATCAGAAACAAGCAGAGCTCAGCTGAGTGTACTGTATGCAGTATTGAGAGAGGGACGCGTCCTGACCAGCAGCTGAGACGCGGGGAGCGACTGTCTGCAGTGAGGGCAGGACTCCAGGCGGAAGGAGCAGACGTTCCTCTGATGGTCCGTTAGGTTTCTGCGTAACACAGTGTCGTTGCACCCTACATTTGAACATCTAATCCGCTCATACTGGCATGCTTTCAGATGATCCTGAGAGAGAGGTATTGTGCTGTTATTCTGGATGACGGGTGCATACACGCAGTTATATATTAGGACACGTTTTGTGTTTCACCTGAAGGTCACACAGGGTAACCCTCTGTGTGCAGTCTGGGGCGTTGGTGCAGTAGATCTCTAAGTTTAGCAGTTCCCGTTTACAACAGTTGTCTTGAAAAATCTGCACGCGTTGGAATTGGCATTTAATGAAATACAATGGAAAGCAAAGCTAAGTGGATTTAAAATGTCAATATTCTCACCTCTTCTGGCTTTATAGGAATGCCGTCTAAGGGACACTTCGAACTTCCCCCATTTCCACTGAAAAGAGGAAGTCATTATTAAAGTATGCACTATTTATCTTTGCTGGAATGCAGCAGCTTGTTGAATTGACTGGGTGAATGCGTTTCTCTTACATGTAGGCCCTGACGCACCGAGCGCAGAAGATGTGCCCGCAGCCCGTCTGGTGAGGGTTCAGGACGATCCCGCCGCAGGACGGGCAGATGAACTGCTGCTCTAAGCGCAGCACGAAGCGCAGCGTGCGATTGGTCAGAGTGGCTTCCAGCTCCCATGACCTCATGAGCTCAGAGTTCTGCCGGGTCAAGCCAGGCCCGGGACACTCGTTCTCCTCAGCAGACATGGAGACCTGCCCAAATCAACTGGGACACAGCCACAGATGAGCGGTTCTGTTTCAGGCCCCTCTTTTGTTTTTAGCATCACTGAAGTTGATCTAAATCAACATCAAAAACAGCTGGACCAAATATTACAAAAGCCTTTATATGATTCTTGTTGTGCTCCAAGTTTAACGTATGATTCCAATGACCCTGGAGCACAAAAGCAGCTAAAAATACAGTGTATGGGACAAAATTATCCATTTTTGACGAAAATCATTAGGATATTAAGCAAAGATCATGTTCCATGAAGATATTTTGTACATTTCCTACAGCAAATATGTCAGAACCTAATTTCTGATTAGTAATATGCAATGCTAAGAATTCATTTGGACAACTTTAAAGGCGATTTTCTGTTTCTTTTCTTTTTTTTCACCCAAAACAGAAAGATATTAATAAAGTTAATAAAATACACAAAAACACACGCGTTCAGTTTTATTCAGAAATTATGTTGATAATAATATTAATTATAATATTAAATGAATATTATAATAATTGATTAAGTGGATTTTGAATACTCTGAATGGCAGCTTTTACCCTGTTTGATTAAACTTCTGAAATGAGTTTAAAAAAAGTGTTTCTTCTTTTTTTATTCAAATTGTTTATGTTATCTTTGGAAATTGTTTTTAATGTATAATCGATTTAGCGTTGTTTTAGCTTTATAAGATCGCATGAACTAAAGATAGCTCCCTTTCCTATATAGGTCTTATGGTCATTTGTGATGATTTGTATAATTAATATTTTTTAATCCTTTTTGGTGTTTTTTTTCACCATCAACTGTCTGATAAAAAAGAAAAACATTTTTTTTTACACTTTTTATTTCCATCCTGTTAATTTTCTTGTAAGCACTTATTTTAATAGTCATTACGGTTGACATTTAACGTCTTCTCTACTCACATACACAACAAAATAGAGTAAAGCGATAACAAAGGAGACTTTCATTCATCAGCGCATAGTTAAAACCCGATTATGACGTCGTTATGACCCAGTTAAAGTGACAGGATCGACGCATTAATCCGCGGACGCTGCTTGTGTTAATGCAACAGTTTTAAAGCACACAGTGGTCTGTTCCTGAGCGAGAGAGAGATGGCAAACACATGGGGAACCCCCAGAGCAACAACATGACACTGTCAGTCTGAACTCTACCCTAGAGAAAGATACAGGACCATCACATCTAGTCCACATTTACTTTCGCTTCACACTGTCAGCTAGATAACTCGCAGTAGTTATGTCAAAATGCATGGGTTTACATACCTGAGGGCTGATGGCGTTAACAGATCATTTAGATCAATGTGGACGAGCTTCAGTGGATTCGTACAAGTCAATCCTCTTGATATTTAATATTTGACAGCTACGCGTCTCAGCACGTCCCTCTTATCTCGGGCGCGCGAGCGGAAAACGGAACGACCAATCCTACTACGACGAAGACATTGGCTCATGAATATTAATTAGGTGGCGTCACAGCAGCGAGCTAATGAATATTCATAAAGGAAGCCTTGGCTGTAGTAGGATTTGTAATTCTTTGAGCGGAAAGTTTCTGTAGACGAGTAAGGAAACTAAAATAAATACTCCATAAATAGCACTCGAATGCGTCTTTCAACTGAAATAGGAAAGAAAACGTTTAACAGTCTGTGTTCAAACGTGTTTTAATGTTTCCATACGACACTTCACATATATGAACATGCTTTAGGCACAGATTTAGAGAAGAGACTTTTCATTATTTTACATATAATGCCACCACACTCGGAGCTGCCTACAACCCGTTCTTTAAAAATGCAATTAGTTTGCATTAAAAAAAAAAATGTAAAACTTAAGTAAAAGCGCTTAATATCGTCAAAACATTGTTGATTTTTGGAGACATTAAGCACTTTTCAATATGCAGCCAATCTGCATAGAGTAGAAACAGCACTGAAATAAGCATTAAGATTATTTTCTAAGTGCAAGGAGCACACACATAAAAACCTAGTTAAGACTTCAAAAAAATAAATAACTTCTAAGGAACTACCAAGAAAACTAGATAAATCATGGTTAAATTTCTACACAAGTGAAACATGTACACAGTGACTGTCTGCATGCACAAGAATATTCCAGCATTAATTCAAGATTGGTCATATTCTGATTATGTAAATGTAGACTACCATAACCAGATTAACATTTCCTTTTTCAAAGAGACGAATGAGACAGTGTTATGTCTTGTAAAGACCTTAAAAACACTGTAACTGAATGTCTGCACGTCCAAACTAAGGTCGTTCTGGATTATACATCTTGGAGCAAAACTACTAATGTTCTACAATAAAGAAATGTCATTAAAAAAAAGTAACATCAATGAAAAATTAGTTGCTTAAAATAATAAAAACAAATGGTAAGGGCATCACCATTATGTCCAGAAGAGAATAAAGGGGAAATAATGTTCACTAGTTTATTCTGATAATGCTCATTTCTTGTATACAGTAATCTTCAGAGCTGTGTATTATGCAAACATCTTTCAGAATAAAGGTTTAACCAGAATATAGAGCTTAATGGGAAACCCTGTGCATGTGTGTGTGATCTGATCAACTGCACTCTTTATGTGGTAGAAGAAGGGTAACGCTACATGCATATTCTGATTAAACAGCACACCACTAATCAAACAACTCACTTCAACAGCTTAACGCCTGGTGGAAAGTGTTTACACTATTCTGCAAGTCAAACCGGTTTATACATAAACCCCGATTAGATTATAATTAAAAGACGAGAAAAAAAAAAAAAGGTATGACAGTAGGAATTTTCTATGATTTCAATTAAGTATGAGATTATATTTTCTTGTTAAGAGCACTTTGATGGCAAGAGAATTTGGACAGGTGATATTCTGTCAGTCTGTAGCACCAAATATTAAAATATGAAACACATAATAATCAACCACAGACACCGGTGAACTACAAAATAACAACAAGCAAAACCATTTTAAAGAGGTCTGCTGTTACATCATAGATACTGAAGGACAACAAGAAAAAGTGCGGAGATAGAACACAATATTTTAAAGACTTAAAGCGATAGTTCACGCAAAAATGAAAATTATCCGGTGATTTACTCACCATCAAGGCATCCTACGATTATATGATGGTCTTCTTTCATATGAATCCATTCGGAGTTATAGTTAATGTCCTGGCTCTTTCATGGTTTATAATGGCAGTGAATGGCTGTTGAGACTTTGAAGCCCAATAAAGTGCATCCATCCATCATAAAAAGTGCTTCCTACGGGTTAATAAAGGTCTTCTGAAACAAACTGATGCATGTGCAAGAATTATTTTTTTTAATTCGATATACCGTAACCTTAACTGACGTACAAACGTTCACGAGAGAGAAGTGATGAACGTGGAAACGCTTGTTTTTGAAAACAAAACACCAGTCAACAAAACTTGTCTATTAAATTTTTTTCTTATACAAACATCTATTTGCTTCAGAAGGCCTTTATTAACCACCTGGAGCCGTGTGGGGCACTTTTTATGATGGATGAACGCACCTTATTGGGCTTCAAAATCTCAACAGCCATTCACTTCCATTATAAAACCTGGACGAGCCAAGACAATGTTTAATATAACTCCGATCGTACTCATCTGAAAGACGACAGTCATGTGCACCTAGGATGACTCGAGGGCGAGTAAATCATGCGGAGATTTTAATCTGTGGGTCAACCATCGCTTTAAAGATACAACATGATTACAAAATCTAAAATAAAACAAAAATTGAGTTCAAATAAATAGAAAGTTACGTAACTAATATATACAGTTTAAAACAACGTTTTGTTTCCTAGTATTCACAACGAGAACTTCTAACCAATTATTACCTTCATCAGCAATGTCACAAATATAAAACCCCTCAGTGTAGAGAGGAGGAGGGCGTGTCGGACGGGATGCCCACCAGAGTGGGCGGCTGCTGGCCCGGCGCGGGTACAGGGGCTGTGGGGCGGGGGTTGAGGCGCGGAGGGAGGGGGGTGGAGGGCCGGATGAGCGGCGGGGGCTGGTTCAGGGCGGGACGGGGCTGAAGGAAGCGGGCCTGCTGCTGCAGAGGCGGAGGCTGACGGTGTAGCGCTGGAGTGGCAGGAAGAGATGGACGCAGAAGAGGAGGAGGCTGGTTCAGAGAGCTGGAGCTGCTGGCTGATGTTAGAGACACTGAGGTGGCTACAGGAGACGGACCCGAGGCTGGGGTCACCTGACCCTGATTAGGAAACAACAGAGAAGACCATTTAACACACTGGTTTCATTTTTTGTCATACCTTCCGGAGAAAAACAGAGCAGACACTGGACAAAGATGTGAAGCACGTGTTGATCTGACGACTACTTCATATGAGAGGCTTTACAGTTTGAACGCTTACCTCTTCCTCTTCCTCGTCGGTGCTCTTTCCCGAGGAGATGTTGCTGTTCTTTCCATCCTCGCCAGAGTTGGCACCGTCTCCGTTGGGGGTCCCCTGCTCTGCCTCCCATTCCTGAAGCACCTCGTCCAAGTTAAAGCGGCGCCGATAGTTCACGAAGAAGTTCTTCACCTGCCCCACCGTTTTATTCCCGATCACATCAGCAATAGCTTGGAAGTCCTTCCCGTATTTCCGTACTCCTAGATAAATGAGGCATGAGATGTTGCGAGTGACATTTGGTATAATAACAATAACAGGTACATAACTGATGCCTTTAGCTATTTACTGACCTTGCACTGCCAAAAGCTGCTCGTCTGTTGTCCAGCGGGCATTAATTTTTTGGGTGCACTGGAACAAGACGTAACATTGAGCAAACTGTGGATATGCAGATTAAAGTGCATGTGAGAACAAGAGCAAGCGGAAGGGAGTCACCTCAGGCAGTCTGAACTCATCAATGCCATCTTCAATCTTCTGCTTAAGTCCACTGTTTAACTGCTTGGCGTTCTGAACCTAGAAAAACAGGTACACTTGTGAGGAAGAACGAACGTCAAGAATAGCCATGCTCCGGTTGTTTCTCCAAACCCACAACTGGCGCTTGTTAACCAATTAATAACAGTTAAGATTATTTTAATTCAGAACTGGAAAGGATAAGTGTCTATGACCTGTTAAAAATACCAAAATGAGCTTTTCAGGGATTCATTTTACACGTGTTAACAACAGAACGTGAGGATTCACTTGGTCAAGCACCTGCTTCTACGAGCAGAGAAAAACATAATATTCCCTAGGCTATATATAATAAATAAACAGGCCTATACAACTTCTATTATAAATTTTATTTATAATCAATTTTATTATACTATACTTTTATGTAATAAATATAAAAAATGAAAAGAAAAAAATAATTGACAATATTAAGCTGAAACTTGACTTTGCAAAAATAAAAAATAATAAAATAAAAGAAATAAAAAAAATAAAAAAATCAAATCGCAATATATGTCAAAGAAATCGCAATTAGATATTTTCCCTATATAGCACAGCCCTAAACACCACAACCAATAAAACACAGTCAGCCAATGACTGGAGAGAAAATAAACCCCACATTGCTCAATTTATATAATCTGTGCCTTTAAGCATTATCACTGTACCGCAGTAATGTGGTGCCAAATAAAATCTGTTTTACATGTTTGTTTGAATGTGAGAGAAGTACAAAACCAGGTTTACAAAAAAAATTTATTTTGGCATTCAAATACACCACAAATACAGGAATATTAGGATTTGTGTCCAATGAGAGACCCAACATTGGTTCCAGTTTGGCTTTAGCCTAAATTAATTAGTTTTGGCTTGTCGTTTACATAGTCTAGCTTCTTATATTTTCCATTCCTGTTCTTTACTGAATACTGTTAAACTGAAAGGATTAGTTGTGGAGCGAAGGGAACTAAAGATACTTATATAATGTTTATGCCTATTTCTGAATGTTAGAATAAAATGAAACTTACAATCGACTTTAATTCAAATTTATTTTCTACACGCAGCGTATTTTAACCAATGCAGCAAATTTTTTAAAATACAGGGAAAAAAACCATTTAACACTGTATAAATCAGTCAATTCCTAGTGCCAGTTAACAGTTAACTGGTTAAACTGATCATCCCTGATTAAGAACATTAGAACACGATCTTCAAAGGCTTACAATTGCTTTTTTTTTAACCTCTTGTTGATTGGTGGCCGTACCTGTCGTTTCAGGGACACCAGCTCCATGTCCAGCTGACGCAGGACAGAGTTAGCGGCGCTGGAGCTGCAGGAGACCGCCACCACGTCCTCCTGCGTGAGGTACATGCCTTTGGGCGGGCGGCACTTGGAGCGCTGGCTGTGGTGACGGTGCTGCAGCGTCTGGTGCTCTCTCCGGCCCAGAGCGATTTTGGAGCTCAGCGTCTGAGGCTCTGCATGACTCTGTCAGGGGAAAACCAAAACACTGCACTGAGACACTGGAAAAAGATTCAACATCGAGGAATCAACAGACACCTTTAACATGCTTCTGGAATAATCTGAATATGTCTTTATTAGAAAGTCCCATTACCTCCTTCTTGGCCTCTTTCGTAGGATCATAATCACTGTCGTTGGTCTCAACCGGGTTGGCCTCCTCCATCTCTTCCTCACTATCAAAAACAGAAAGACCAGAAACACTTAAAACTTGCATCAACTCATAAATGAGCTCAAAGATCGAATGCATAAGTGACCTTTCATCAGGATTATTCCGGTTTGCCAGCTTTCGCGCTTGTCGGTCCATTAGACTCGTTCGGGATCGTGTTTTTTTCCATGAATAGTAGTACTTCACAAGACTGGATATGGATTTGTCCGGCAACTGCAATCAATTATCAAATTCAAGTGTAAAAAATATTAATAATAATAAACATTTTAGCAATAAAATGTTTTTGAAAGACATCAGGGATGTTTTCATTTATTCAAAAACACAGTAAATTAAAACTGTTAAATATAACAATTGAAATATCTGTTTTGTATTTAAATATTTGAAGATTGAATTTATTGCTTTGATGATAAAGCTGTATTTTCAGCATCATTCCTCCAGTCTTCAGCGTCACATGATCTTCAGAAATCATTCTGATATGCTGCTCTGTCATGAATTATCATAGGTGCTCGGTTATTAATTTGTGGCACAGTATAATGTATTATCTTATTGTGTAAAGTTGTTTATGTACCATGCATTTTGATGCACTTTTTAGGGTTCTTCAATGAATAGAAAGCAGAAGCTGCAAAAGAGTAATGTTCAAAATCACAGCATTTATTTGAAAGAGAAATCTTCTGCAAATCAGTATATTCGAATGATTTCTGCAGGATCATGTGACACTTCTCGTTCCTTTGACCTCCATTCATACACGGAAACAAGTTTCACATTTCACTGCGCTTCTCAGTGTAAGTTCTGGGAAATGTACCTGCAAATTCATATCATGTGAAACGGTGTGACCAACAGATCAATACGTCCCTCGCAGATGAATTAAAACCGCAGTGTTGCAGGAAAGTGTTTTTACATTTCGGCTAATGTGACCGCAGGTTAAAAACGCTCAAAATTCAGCTTCGAATCGCACAAATAAATCTAACTTTCAAGTAAATGTAAAAATATATATTTTACAGTATTATGATTTCTACATCACAGAGTTGCATAAATAAGATAAATTTTGAAATATTGAAAAAGACAAATTTTAATATATTAATTTTTTTTTTTTTTACGTTAATTCTAATTAAATAAATTCAGCCAAGGTGAGATATGAGAATTCATTAACATTAAAAAACCTTAATTTCTTCTCAACTCTTGTCCAGCAAGTGTACTGTAATTTCACATTGAGATAACAGTAATGAAAGCACACGATCTTAATGCGGAAACTTCTAATGGTAAGGTTTTTAAGGATCATGGCAGTAATTATAGTACTGTATTTTCCTTTAAATTAGCGTAAACTAAAAAGTTAAAGGATTACAGTAATTTACTGTAATTTTACACACCAGTTCCTGTATTACAATAACAAGAACATGATGAAAATTATTTAACACACACAGAAACCTAAATGTACCATTACAAAACTATAAAAAAAAACTAATCATAATACTTCTGCATTATGGTTAGGCAAAGCTGTTGGTAAAATGTCACAATGCATTGCCCTGACGTATTATTTCTCGTTTCGGTTTCTGGATTAAATGTGACCTGGACAGATTTCTAATGAGCGTAAGCCTCTCAGTTTGAAGACATGTCACTGTTCGCTCAGTAATGCTAGCAGCGATGACTCACCATCTGCTGGATCCGATGGAAGCTCTTCCCGTGGAAACTGAAGGCTTGCTCAAACAACACCTTGTCCTCCACCGTCCACTCATCAGGGAAGGGCGTGAAGTTGGGCAGATCAGCAAGGGACTTCTCGATGTTGTGTTTGTGCCAGAAGAGCATGCCGAGAGCCTGTGGAGCACAGAAGACATCCAGACATTGATCAACACTGACAACAACGGCGTCGTCTTTGAGGACTGCGTGCTCGTAACTCACCTGCTCAACATTGTAGCCATGCTTTTCTTTCGCAATTGCAATGTACTCGTCCACTGAAAAGAAAATAATAAGTACACAATAATGCATGATGAAAAATTAAATGCCACAAAAATAAATAAATAAATGCAAATACTTACATTTAGAGTCAACTATTGTGTGATATGGAGACCAAACCAACATGCCACCGTTGTCTTTATCGCTGTATTTTGTGGAGCCTACACAATTACAGTACAAAAACTATGCGTTAAAATTTGACAAACAACTTGTCATGTTAATGCAACAGATTTTTACTTTAAGTATTATAATAATAATTATTTAGTGTTGCAGTTATTTGACGGTTTCCGTTCACACTTTTGTGTCTTAATTGCAAAATTCACAAATTAAATCCTAATTTAAAAGGCATTTTCACTTCAGTCCTGAAGAGCACACAAAACTGCTATTTTATCGCCTTTTAAAATAAAACGCAGTTTTGTGGTAAATAAACAGTAATTGTACACGTTATAAAACATTTCCCCTGTTTAAACACCTTATAAACGAGGAAAAATCAAGATTACACGGACTCATATTTAATCCCATGTCAAAGTTGCTGGGTAACGTATATTAGCTGAAGAGTGGCTAAGCGAGACAGCTAACAATCTTTCACAAAAAGCTTTTCATGAATATGTAATCATACACTAACATTAAAAACAGATTTAAAATAACAAAATTGTGCATTCGACACCTCGAATCTTTGAAAACAAATTTAAAATACCGATTTCTACGCTGATTGTTCGGCGCGATGGTTGTACCGAGGCTACCACAGTCAGTCAGGTTCTTAAAGGCGGAATGCGGCGCTTTTTCCTACCTGGATCAAACTCGGGGATATTTGCTTGATAATCGGACCCCACACGCATGCCCACATCTGAAAACAAGAAAAATGAGTGATGTTTCGAATTTATTAAGCGATTTTGGTTTTCATTTAAATACATAAACAAGCTCCGCAGGGGTGTTCGAGGCTATACCGTGCTCGTCGTCGCTACCGCTCTCGTCCGAGAAATGTCCATTCGAGGCGTTCGACGGGCTTTTCGTCCCATTTGAGCGACCTTTCCCCAGATACTCCGATCCTTTGTCCATCATTCCCGGCATAGTGGCGATACGTTTGAAAATCTTTAGCAAAAATTAAATATGTCAACACTACAGCATTCGCTCTGTGTCCAGTGACTCTGCGCAGCTGCGCACTCTGGTATCCCTCCGCCGTATCTCTCTCGTGTTTCATTAGCTTCAGTGTCTGTTTCTTCGTCGTTAACATCTGTTGCGTTTCTTCATCAAATGTTCAAGGTAAATGAGCAGGTTTGCGTGATTTTGCTCTTCGTTTAACGATCAACACAAGTGTCCGGATCTAGTTTCCGTCGCGGAAGGAATCGAGACGCATGTAAACAAAGGTGAAACGCGGCTCTTGTGTGCGCCACTGTTGTATCACACGCACGTTTTCATGTTTTCCTTTCAAAATGTCCAAATATGTATCTTTCGTGCATTACATTGATTAATAAACTGAACAGAAAAGGTATATATCGTAATACAAATTTGATATGTGTAATGATTAGCACATTTATGGCTGAGTAGCCATTCATAAACGCTTCTTTTAGTAATTTAGAATTGTTTTTGTTTTTTTAATCCTAGTTTTCATGATTTGCAAGTCAAACTTAACGTAAACCTGACACTAAAGTGTTTATATTTATAATTACACAGGGATTTAGTTCTATCTTTGGTCTGAATGAACTCATATACTCAGATACATTAGTATTTCGCACACACCATGTCATTGATGATTTGCAGGAATCAGTGGTATGTGGTAGACTACTGTCTTAAACAGGCAAAATCTCTTGTCTGGTTTAATACACTAACCAATAGAATAATTACATAATTACATACATATACATAATTAAATCTGGATTTAAAAAAGAATATGGGTTAAAAACAATTTTATGCCAATTTAAAATGAACACATAATATTCACTACCCGGCATATCTCTGAATATCATAATCTTTATAATTTTTTTAAACTCCTCTCCTGCCTTCAAATGGAATATATTGCTAAGGCATGTTGTTACTCATATTGAACACATGTTGGTCAACAGCTGAAAACAATCACTGGAGATGTATGTATGAGTCTCAAACTAAAAAATACTTATAATATTGAAACTTAAATAAACAACAAACAAAAAAAGTAATTCCACATGTGCTATTCAAGCGCCTTTGGGAAAGGAAAATAAATTGAGATTGTTCACTTCTTTCTTACTGAAAAGCTACTAACAAGTTGCTTTAAACACATCAGACCTGCTAATCTATATAGTAGATAACAGATTGTCTATTCTGTGGGATGTGAACAAGTGTCTGTGACTGACTGAATGAAAGCTGGAAGATGTGCCCTCTGGTGTCTTAAGCAAGTAAACACAATCAGCTCAGAGTCAAACTAGTTTGGCAGAATCTTTGCCCGGAGGCACTTAACAAGTGCAAAGCTCATGGAAAGAAATAACAGCACTTTAGGCTATATGCAAAGACACAGAAACAGCTTTGAGACTTGATCTGAGGTAAGTGTTATACCGAACCGCAAGCACCTCATTCAGTTGAGCTGCTGTGGTTTATGGAGGGATGTGGAGGGAAAACTGAAGAGGAGCTTAAACATGTTCAACCTAGATTAATAGAGAGTGTGTGTGAGAGTTGAGAGTGCCTTCTTAAATACTTGGAAAAGACCATGTGAGCTGGCCATTGCTCAGACACAGCTGGCTCATCACTGAGACCCCAACAACACAGGACTCTCACAAAGGGTCCGAGAGCAGAAGAAAGCTCTGACATCACAGGACAAGGACGTTCTTGAATCTGTGAACACGGAACTGAGCTCTCCTGGAGCTCCTGAAGAACATTGGTGTAAATATTTTGGCTTGTGATGCTTTTAGGTAGAGACAGCTCAGATCAGAATGTTAAATTCAGAACAGAATGTTAATTTCGGAACATAACAGCATGATAATTTAAGAGCATAACAGGAAAACCTTTTCAGAACCCAATGGAATGGAATGTTAATTTGAGAATGGAAGACAGAGAGAAACGTTAAAATCAGAACAGTGCATGTGGTTATATTTTAAAAACAGAAAGAATATGAACTCCATAATAAAAGAGAACATTAATCTCTAAATAGAACAGGACAGAGAAAAGGAACTCCAGAACACAAAAGAATGTTAACTTCAGAACAGAATATTAACTTTAGAACGTTAAGAACGGAACATTCACATTCGAACAAAACAGAAATGGTTTAGAGCATAACGTTAGTTTCAGAATAGAAGATAACGTTATTATCAGAAGAGAACAAAGATGAATGACCGTTTAATAACAGATAAGAAAACATTTTTTTTACAGAACAATAAAAACACAATAGAATTGTAATTTCAGAATAGAAGAGGGATGAATGTTAACTACAGAACGTCACTTTAATAGAAAGAGAATGTTAATATCGTTCTCCGCATGACGAATCAAAGCGCCTCTGATTGGACACTGCGTTATTAACTCAACAGAGATGTGTGTGATTGGTTACAGTCCAACGCTGCAAACGAGGCCTGAAAGAAACCTGAGGGGGAAAAAAATCACTTTTCATTAATTGAATCGTATCAACCGTGATATAATTATGCAAGGGCATGGTTTTGTTTTCTTATCTTGAATTTGGGGGACATATTTGTTAATTTTAGTGGTATTTTTAACGTCCGAGTATAGACTTTAATGAAGAATCATCCTCATGAAAAGGCGCGAGACTGACTGGCTCAGCTCCTCGCAGCAGTACGCAGTGTGCAGCACGCGCTCATCGCACCTTGATCCGCAGCACCTGCGGCTCCTCATAGGTCCCGCCCCCTCGCGTGCCACGGTTCAATCGCGAGCGACAGACTCGCCAGGGAGCTCCGTGATTGGCTCAATCACATGCCAGTTTATTTAGAGTCGCCGTTTCCCGCCATCGCCCCCCTTAATGCGCGAGCGCGCTCATCAGCATACGCCATTAATTTATAAACCGAATTAAGGTAAGAAAAACGCTTTATTTATCTCTTTTTGTGTGTGTTACGCGTTTCTCAGATATGCTGTGTTTGTTGGGATGAGCGCGTTTTACACTTGTCACTTTGTATGAACTTATAGTAATTAATGTTCCGGTAGTTAGTGTTTATAATGGTTATAGCGTCATTATTATATTTCTACTCTTAAGTTTACTGAGTGTTATGTTTCTGTAGCAATTATTTGCGAACTAAATTCGTAGGTTAACGTAATAACACCGTGAAATCGTTCGGTTTGTCCATTTACCGACGTAACTTACACAAGTCTAAAGCTAGTTATTTTTAAACGTTAAGTAACTTAGTGTATGCTTTTGTTTAACGTAACAAGAGCTTTTTTCTTGTAAGTTTTATTTGCTTATAATAGAATTAAGTTGGCGTTTACTTGTTTAGAGTTCGCATATGAGCGTATCCCCGTTGATGCTCGTTAAGCTGATTCGCAGGTGACCTTTGACCTCGCAGGCCGTCAATAGTCTGCAGACTAGGTGGTTTTTTATGACTTATTTTATATATATATATATATATATATATAGTGCGCGTTGTTTATTTCACATCGAGTTTCCTTCAGCCTTTGTTTGTTTGCTCAAATAATCACTCAAGGATCATCGCTTTCTGATGACAGGAGTTTGTCAGTATGGCTTGTTCTGCAGGTCAGTGTATGTAGTATTGTCAAGCCTAAACTACCTTGGCATAGATGACGCCAGTGACGCAAAATTCTTCTTTTAATGTTTTAAACATTTGTTGGGTACAAACTGCAGTGAGTTATGTTTGCTTCAGCTGTGAGTGTTGATAGTTTTCATTAATTCACTCTGCATCAATAGTGGTGTGCCTCCATGTGTCAAGGGCTGAGTGTTTGTGCACTAAATATTCAGCTCTGACCCGCCCGTTTCAGGACAGTGAGTCTCTAATGATCTGAGTTGAGTCAGGTGTGTTTGATTAGGCTTCTGTCACACTTGGCATTGACACACAAAGACATGCGTGCCTCTAGATAAGCTTTCATATACCCAACTTTTAAATGGACATGTTTTCACTTTGAACTCCGTGTGAAACTATATGGAGTAAATTCAGTTGATCTAAACCAGGTTGGCTTTATCTGGTTTTGTCCACTCCAGATTTATTCTGCAGCTGAGTTTGTTCATCTGGCTTCGTGCCACAGGTGTAGAAAACAGAAGTACTGAAGCACTGCATGTGAATACACACTGGATTTTAAGAGACCTGAAATTTAAGCTCACAAACAGAATTAAACCTAGGCGCATCTCTAAAATGAAAACAATATTTAATACATTTATATATACCAAAAGAGTAAAATGTTGTAAACCGCTATATTTGTACTTATTTCAGTGCCACAGGCACTCCTGACTGTTTATCTTTATTTGAACTTAGTTTTTTGATTGGTTCTTAAATTGGCCATGTTTTGTGATGTTAGTCTTCTGGTTCTTTATAAAATTGAATGTTTCAATAGCACTTGCGTATTAAAACAACACTGTGTTGTGGTGACTTGAGTAGTATATAAATCTCTCAAGGATGTTTAGTGAATACTGAGCATCAGCCTGTGCTTATTTTGAATCTGTTTTGAGCTACGTGTATAGCTCTTTTAAATCCAGTTTATCCTCCACATAGATCCAATGGACTGTGAGTGTAAATGTATTTTAGACAACATTTTAAATGGTCATTTTAATACTTTAATTTACTCGGTCACATAATCTCAAACCCGTGTGACTTCCTTTCCTGTGTGGAGCACAAAAGATATTTGAGGCATGCTGTGGTCCAAGCAATGATGAACCTTATGTTGGGAGTCACACAGGTTTGAATCAAAGTGAGGATGAATGAATAAAGATGTTTGTTCATTCTTGTCATCGTGACTCCACTTCCTCCTCTTCTCTGACTCTGTAGTTTGGTGATCACTTGATTATTGGTTCTGTTGGTAACTTCTCACAGCGGTGGGTGGGATCTATCCCCAACCACAGGTGCTATTAAATACCCTTTTATTAAAGATGGCTCTGATTTATCAGATGGGAAGCTTATTACAAGTAATGTTTGGTGATGCTTTTATTTGTGCATAAACTGCTAAAGATTGGTCTCGGGATTTAGATCTAAATGTAAATTGGATCAGTCAGTAAACCGCTTCCATCGGTGATGCAGCAGCAAAACACTTGCTCACATTAAACATTTGTATGTGATCGTTATGACCAGTACTTAATTTGATCCTGCTGTAACCTGTTCCTGAAAATGTTACGTTGCGAACCATGCTTTTGGATGCCGTTCGAGCCTAGATAGTCTTTACACATGGCTTTGTTTTCAATGTTCTGGTTTGCCAGTTGATCACGAATTTCCACAAATTCAGTAATATTTAGGCGTTGTTAATTCTTAAACCCTATAATTTCACAGGTTTATTTTATTGTCTTTTCAATTTTCCTGTGGTAAACATGCAGGAAGGGAAATGAAAGATTTAGTGACCATGAATCAGGAATTTGTTCGATTTATACATTTGTTCCCCTCATTTCAGTTAAGGAAAAATATATGAAACGTGGACTGTTTCCGCAAATTAATAAAGTCATAGAAAAAAAAAATAAAAAAAATTGAATCTTACCGTTTAATAAGTTTTGACTGGTAGTGTAGGTATAAGAAATGTGTTGAAAGTGTAGACCGCTTCACGGATTATATCGGAAGTGCTTTTAAAGTGCATATACTTGCACTAGACTGAATTCAGTGTTTGGCAGTAGTTGGCAGAAGTTCAGTCATATTAGTCTGCTTTTAGTCCTACACTGGAGTTGGTTCACTTTCTGGCACTGAAACGAAGTAAATAGATTAGAACGATAATATCATTCATCAGCAATCTCAAAGGGTCACAATAGGTGATATGACAATTGAGGATATCACACAACACTAGTCCCACATGCCATTTATGGAAATTTGGTGACCAGATAAGCAAAACCAAATACAAAGCAGACATAAAATAGGTCAGGTAAAATCTGCAATCTCTGACCCAGTTAGTTTGCTTGCTTTTGATGGGTGCAATACTACTGTTTTTCTGCCAACTGACGTTATTTTTCAGCAACATTTAATGTTTCCGTCATTTTTGAACAAGCTGACACACAATAAGCTTGAACATTACACATTGTGTTTTGTAGCGTTAACTATGCTTGCAAACAAACAAAAGTACAGATTAAAAGCCCCCCCCCCCAAAGAAAAAAGTGAACAAAGAAAAAACTTAAAGCATCCTGTAGCAATTAGGCTATTGTATATAATTAACTTTGAAACTGTCAGCTAATCTTTTTTTGCTGTTTTTTTCTATTGTTTTACATGTTCTTGGTAAGAAATACGAGCATGTAAACATGATCGGGGGAAAGTCGGCTCCTTAGTCTGTTAACAATAAGGCCGGCCGCGCAGTGGCGTAACGCAAACTGCGTTGGCCCACCCGCAAGTGGAGTGGAGGCGGGGCCCCTCACCGCATAATTAGTTAGGGGATTCACCTTATCATTCAAAATCGTGAATTAGTACTGTGGAATTTAATAGTATATAATTATTTCGTATTTATTTATTAAGAACTTTTCACAAAAAAAAGAATAAAAGAAACCCCAACAATAAAACAGCATTTTAACATTAACATTTTAAATGCAAGGGAGCACATGACGTCAAAATATTTTTTCTATCAGCAGTATACAACAAAGATTCATGACGTTTAACATTCAATAAAGGTAATATATATTACCTTTAAAATCCTCCAAAGCGCCCCTTTCTCCTAGCATTTTTTTTGCGCAAAGTCCTTGACAATGTCTGTTATGTCCATCTGATGCGCGTGCTGGCTTTCAATGCGGAGTATCGCAAGTTCAGAAAGTCTGTCCTGGCTCATCGTGCTTCTCATGCAGGTTTTTATTAGTTTTAGTTTAGAAAAAGATCTCTCGCCACTTCCCACTGTGACTGATAACAAGGACAACAGATATGGTCATAATCGCCAAACACTGTAGGCTGCAATTACTACCAAAATAAAAGTCCTATACGTTTATTAAGTTTTGTGAAGCGCTTTGTGTTTTGGTTTCACCACTGAATGGGATCCTCATCTGGTGGAATACATGGCTCCAGCAAGAACTGTTCCCACTCGTCTCGGCTGGACTCTCTGTAATCATCGCTGAAGAACTGGCTCTGCCTTTTCCAACGAGTGGGCATTACATCCTCTTCATTGTTGGTGGCGCAGCACTCGCATCAAGGAAAATGCTCTGATAATGTTCAAAAAAGTTTTTTTTTTTTTCTTGTGTTTTCATCGAGAAACCGGAGATGTTTGTGCCAAGGGTTTAGTGCGGATGTGAGAGAGTTTTCACTGCATTCTCCAAGTTAGCGGTGTTTATTCGTTGCTTGAGAGACGACGGAACAATGTTCTTTCTGTGATTCTCCACGGCATATCTGAAGTACTGTATAAGACCGTAGTTCTTATTCATTCATTAATGATTTTTTGTTTGCATACATCTTCAAATATGCCGTGGAGAATCACAGAAAGTGACCCAATTAGGTTTTATTGTGGATTTTTATTTTTTTATTTTTTAATGGCAAGCAAAAATATAGCGAAATTTGAATATAATTTTTATTCATCGAATAGAGCAGAACAAATATTCGAATGTTCGACTAGCCGTGCACACCTCTACTTTGTACACATCCACCCTACAAAGATGAAAGTCCACCCAGTGTTTTTTTTTTTTTATCCCTATATTTAATATCTCCTTTCTCAAATCAAGCCGTTCTCAGATTCTTGGCTGTGTGACATCACACAGACCCAGGCCCCTCCCACAATTGTTGATTGACCTGGCCGTCTTACCTTAGACCCGCCCTGAGTGAGCCGTCACAGATGTAGACAAGAAAAAGACCCAAAGCAACGGAGGTTGCTGGATGTAATAATTAGTATAGCAGCCGTCATTTAATCCCAACATCTGAGCCACTGGAGACGCTGTGGATTACTTTTGTTTTTGAAGGGAATGCACCACGATCTACCTAAATTTGTCTGTTTGCTCAAATCATTCATGATCTAGTTTTACCCAAAGAAGTGCCTATAAGGGGTTTTTATGAATCTTAACGCCTTTACTAATAACGTGCTAGTTAGTAAGTTCTGCGTCTCGTCACCCCATGGAAGAGTGGGGCAGGGTCAGCAGAGCTCATTAGCATTTAAAGAGACATGCACCGAACCGGGCTGCTGTGTGCAGAGCGGATTTTGACAAGGTAAAAGGGTGTTTTACACTACCATTAAGAAATATTAACCAAAGTATGTTATAGACTTCTCATTACGGCTCTAAAGAATCAACTTGAGGAAAATGGGCACCCAATGACCCCTTTAATATTGCTAAACATTTTTGTGCTAAAGCTTTGCAGGTGTGTAGAGGATTGAGTGAGCTCCCTGTCTCTCCGTTACTCATGAGTGTGTGTGAGTCACAGTGCTTCCCTAAGCAGGGAGCTGATGGTGGAGCAGTGTGCGTGTGTAAGTGACTGACTCTGATGTGCTCTTGTTTGCAGACGTCCTCTCCAGCCGTCATGGCAGTCAGGCTGTGTGATGTGGCTTCTCTTCTGAGAAGTGGCTCGTGGGCAGCCGAGCCGTGGACTGGGGTTTGTGGGACTTTTTCTTCTTTCATCACTTTCAGTCCAGTGTTACAGTGTCACATCCTAGAGCTGTGCTGATTGAGTTCTTGTAGGACAACTGCGTAGAAATGAATTTGATCAACTGTCAACTGAGCAAATATCAGGCCAAAAGTACTGTCGCAACCAAAGCGTCCATCAGAATAATTGTTCAGATGAGTCATTTGTGTTTGTAGGGGGAAGTGTGTGATTAATTTTAGGCTGTGATGCTGATCTAACAGTAGCATGAGAGAAGTTTTAATTTTGTATTTTTTTTTTATATTCCCATTTTATTTATTAGTTTTTTCTGGCATTTTCCACAAATTTATTGGGTTTTCAAACTTTTTGGAGTGATTCCCATTGTATGTACTTTTTAGTTTTTTAACCATGTTTTCCAGAAAAGAAGTGGCACCAGGTCAGGAAAAAGTTGCATTTTATTACATTCAGAAATAATGTATATAACTGAAAATAAAATGAAACGTTAAAACAGCGGGAAAATGTGTCTTAAAAACAAACAAACCACCATTCGGGAGTGTATGGCCGGTCTCCAGAAGAGGGCGTCGTGTATACGTCTCATTAAACATTAAACAGCCGGTAGAAGCAACATAACTGAGAGCGAGGGAATCAGTGTTCAGCCGTACATATGGAAAGCCAAATTTACTGAAATTGGGACGAAACCGAGCAATGTGACAGAGCTCAATCGCTGATCAGTTAAAAAATGCTTAATGTACACACAAGTACAAACCAAACGCTAAGCACTATAATCTCACAAAGGAGTCTGGAGTGATGCACGTATTTGGGAAGATTTCAAGGTGAATTAACTTGAAAAAATAAAGTAAACCACTGCGTCCTCAGTGGCTCAAATGTTGGGAGAAAATTAAGACTTTATATTCAGTCTAACAAACCAACACAGAGCATCTGGATTGCTTGTGATTATATTAACTATACAGTAATCAAAATGTAATCTAGTAGCTTTGTACATTTACGGTTGAACCACTGTCACATGGATTATTTTACCGATCTTCCTGCTACGTTCCTGGACCTTGATCGTTGTAATTACGTTGCTGTCTATTGACTATATAATCAGAAAGCTATCGGATTAAATCAAATATGTTTATTTGTGTTGAGGTCTTACGGGTTTAGATTGACACAAGTGAGTGATTTTATGACAGAATTTAAATTTTTGGTGTGAACCGTCCCTTTAGGTGTTAATGAAAAGCATGTTAAGTGACTGAAACTAGATTATATTCCTTTTAAAGCTCTCAAAGTACTTTGACATGCACCGATTGGTCAATCAGTGCTGCTTTATTGAAGAAAAATGCGATACCTTGTTTAAAAAAATTAAATATCGGATACGATATTGCTTAAAGTGTGTAAAATCTATTTAAATATTCTATTTTTACAAATATTTAAAAATGAAAATTATACAACCAGTTTAATAATCATTACATGCTTACAAGATTGGAAGTTCAGCAAATCGGTCAGTATACCGTGTTTTTCGGACTATAAGTCGCACTGGACTATAAATCGCATTTATTTATAACCAAGAGAAAACATTACCGCCTACAGCTGCAGGAGAACTGAGCAGCATAGAGCGCCCTCTCACGGCTGTAGACGGTAATGTTTTCTCTTGGTTCATGTCAAATTAATTTTGATAAGTCGCACCTGACTATAAGTCCCAGGACCAGCCAGACTATGAAAAAAAATGCGACTTGTAGTCCGTAAAATACGGTACTACTGTGATTGAAGATGTTCAATAAAAAATTTAATTCATGTCAATTCATGCCTAATTTCATCGTAGCATAAAAAATTATCCAGAATCATGTAGTTCAATTTTGCCAGCACAATATTAGATAGATTTAACAAATGTTTATTTAATGTTGTGTTTGCAAAATTGAACTGCATGATTCTGAATCTTTTTTTTTTAATTTTTTTATTTTTTATGGAAGTTGTGGTTCTCATGATTCTGAAGAAAAAACATTAGACGTCTAAACAAAATCACATGTAGTTTATGAATAAAGAATTTAATGACTCACTCAAGATATACTCGTTTCATTACTGGATGAATCAGCGATCCTGAATCGCTTTTATAATTCAAAGACAAATACTGATTTTAATGGCCCCTTTTCGCCACCTACTGGCATAACAATGTAATCAATTAATATTCATTTGACGTTTGAAATTACTTTCAAAAGGTAATTTACTCTCTTTTAATTCCTGCCACACATATTGTGACAGTTTATATCTGAACTATAAATGTTTGTCCCAGTACTTCTGTGATTCAGATGTTTGTAACTAGTGATTGACCAAATTATATCGCCAATGCCGATATATCGGCCGATATTTGGTATTTTTCAAATATCTGCATCGGCCGATAAGTTTTTGGCTTTTTTTACCGATGGATGCTATTTACACTAAGTGCAAATAGCTAAAGCCCTCCCTACACCTATCCTTACCTTACCCGATACTTTTTCAACTTTTGGATTATATTCTTCATTTTCATTGAAAATAAATGCTTTTGTGACATGATTTGAAATGTGAAAAGTTAGCAAAAGTTAGATTCAAACCCAGGTCGATTGTTGTGTCTAAATGATTACGTCACACATTTTACCATCTGCGCCACTGGAGCTAGCGATTGTCAGTTGTCTTCTGCAGTCTTGACTAGCCGAATCACACGTTGGTGGTCGGAGTTGGTGTAAATGGCTTCAGCCAACAAGGCAGGATATTTGCACTGTGTAAATAGACACTAAGTTTTTCTGTTTGGCTGACATGTTCGCGACGGGACTTTTTTGACAGTGCTGAGAACAGTGCTCACACCCTCTTATTTACGGTCATCGTTAAAAGTTCTGTTTAATATGGATAAAAGTCTAATAATCAGAACAGTTAAACAAAGGAATTAATGTATACAGAAAGTATTATAACGATTGCTTGTATATTATTAGTAATAGAAAAGCAAACATAATGCTTTCTCGTTTGCCATCAGCATTAAGCAAATATGCATATCTTATCCAGCATGATCGTGTGCTCACTGTGTGATGGTCGGTCCGTGTGAATTGAATGATTTCTAATTTCTTGAATATTAATACAAATAAAATTAATATCTGCTACCAAACCCCCAAGATATTGGCATTGGCTGTCCAAAAACATAATTTGACCTATTTGTAACAGAGAAATAATGATACTGTGTGACTGAAAAACTGTGGAGCGGTTTCATTCATGACCGCTGCTCTCAACTGCAGTGTGAACGCAGATTTAAGTGTTCAAATCACACTGGTGTTATCGTACGCTGCATGGACGAAACCAAGTAATCACAACATTGATCGCACACCTCAGAGGTGGAAGAATGGAAAAGATGAATCATTGTACATTGAACAAAATTATAAATGCAACACTTAAACGCACCTAAAGCGTGCGGTTATTTTTTAAATGAATGTAAACAGCTGAGAAAGAAATCGGATGTGTATTATTATACTGGATCTGTGCGGTCAGATTTAAACCGACAATGCTTATTAATACGTGCAACTCAATATGTCACTAATGTTAATCAAACAACAAAATGGCTATAACAAAGATTAATATAAATTTAATTCATACAGTGGACAATGTGCAGTGTTATTTTACACTTATTAATTTCTGTACCTGGTTTATTTTATCTATGCTTATAAATTGTGTAATTGTTTTTCTTTTTCTTTGACAAGACTGTTCACTTGCCTTTAATCATGTTTGAACTTTCTCCGACTATACTTTTTTCTGCGGTATATGAAGAAGTACTTAAAGTGTATGGAATGCAAAGTTACAGCGATATAAAATTAGTGTCATTTAATTTTTGTTTGCATGTTCACACTAATGTTAGTGACATTTTCTGATTTGTGACATTACTTTTCATGTCACTTTCAGAAGTTATAGTGATTCTTTTCAAGAAAGAAAGTGAAAACGGGTTATAATTTTAATTTCTAAATATTTTAAAATATAGTTTAAATTTATTTTACACACTTTAAGCAATATCGTATCGCGTATCGAATATCACATTTTTTAACAAGCTATCGCATATCGTATTTTCTTTTTCTTTTTTTTTCTTTTATCAATCAAATAATTAGATTTCATTTAAATTGCCCTTAATGTATCACACATCATAATGTGGAATTATCAGAGAGAGTTGCTTTCATGTGCGAGCAGAATAGAGATTATTACTACTGTATGACCCTATTCTCCATTCTAAAGGTGTGTTCCTGTTTTTTCACTTGCTGTGTGTTTGCATCTATAGCAGGTGATCGCTGCTATGGAGACGCAGATGTCCAACGGGCCGAGCTGTACCTCCAGCAACGGTCCCAACAGCGTCTCGAACAACTGCACATCACCTGTGGAGATGCCCAACGACACGGAGGACAGTAAAACCAACCTGATCGTCAACTACCTGCCACAGAACATGACGCAGGAGGAGCTCAAGAGTCTGTTCGGCAGCATCGGAGAGATTGAGTCCTGCAAACTTGTGCGGGACAAGATCACTGGTATTCATGACTGTCTCTAATCATTTTTGACCAATAGAGCTTTTATGATTCATATGAATGATGTTAGAGAGCAGAGGGGCCAATGGCTGATATTTGAAGCGAATAATATCACACTTAACTTAAGGATAGTTAAAAAAAGTTTCAACTAATGTATTTGCAGAAATATTAGAAATACCTAATTTTTGAAATGACTCAAAAGGAAAAAATATCTAAGCAGGTATTACATTTTCCTGTTGCAATTAATTGCTCATGCTTTTATAACGGTATACGGTATTATCACGGAAATTTAGTTAAAAGTTTAGTTTAGTGGTCATAATACAGTATAACAACAGGTTAAATAACTTTTTTCTTATAACAAAAATAACAGAACATTTAAATAAAGCAATACAGAAATACAGAAAAATATACAAAGTTAAGTTTTACACAGATTAAAGTGCGAAGGAACAATAAAGACCAATCGGTATCACTTTACAATAAGACCCCATTAGTTAACCATTAACATTCATAATGAGCAATAGCTATGTTTGCTGCAGAAGTTATTAATCTTTGTAAAAAAATAAATAAAATACAAGTATACAGTTGCAATTTTAGATTAACAACGTGTTGTTAAATATCGGAATACCTTAGATTAATAAATGTTCAGAAGAATTTTTCATTGGCATTTTAACTAATGAATTAACTAATGTTAACTAATGAAGCCTTAATGTACAGTGTGAATGACCAATAAAGAATCAAAACGCTTTCAAACAATATCTAGGGCATGATGTAGTCCAGATGAAAGAAGTTAGAAAAGAAATGGCCTATTAAGTCTAAATACTTAAGGATTTGGTGCTGTGATGAACACCAAAGCGAATCCACAAATCTGAATGGATATTTAAATCTATTTAAATGTTTAAGTAGTGCAGCTGCTTTATTTATGGGGTTCCCAGGGTAAGGGCTGCATTTCTGCAGTTTAGTGCCATCTGCTGTCAGAGAGTGAATGTGCTTTCATTCAGCGTCTCTCACGTGTTCCTCATGTGCTTCTCATGCGCGCTTGTTTACATCAGAGCACACACAAGTCTTTTAAGCTGCATGCAGCGATGTTGTGCATTTTGACCAGTTGATGGGAAAAGTATTCTTATGTATTGCAAATTCAGAATAATTTGTAAAATATAATCATTCACGGTATTTAGAAGTGCCCACGACGACAATATCGTACATATTGATTAGCGCAATATATCGCATTACCGAATACCGGCATATGTCTATTCACAATATAGTTAATTTCCCTTTAAAGAAGGTCTTTCTGATGCTCTGAAATTTTATAATTTTTATCATGAAATACCACAAAAAAACTAATACTAGCCTAGATAAAAAAAAATAATAAAGAAAAGCTGACAGAAGACAAGTAAATGCTCCGTGATTAAGGATAAATAAGAGTGCTCATGAATCCTCAGCTGAGTGTTTGTGTGTTCAGGTCAGAGTCTGGGCTATGGCTTTGTGAACTATGTAGAGCCCAAAGATGCAGAAAAGGCCATCAACACTTTAAATGGTCTCCGACTGCAGACTAAAACCATCAAGGTAAGGTCTGTCTGAAGTGAGGCTGCTGTCACGGTGTGTGTGTATGTGTACTAAGTTTGTGTTTGCGGTTAGGTGTCGTTTGCTCGGCCGAGTTCGGCCTCCATTCGTGATGCTAACCTGTACGTGAGCGGTCTTCCTAAAACCATGACCCAGAAAGAGCTGGAGCAGCTCTTCTCTCAGTACGGCCGCATCATCACCTCCAGGATCCTCGTGGATCAGGTCACAGGTGAGATCTTTTAGATTGAAACAATGGCAACTGCTTTTTTCAAAGCACATTATCCATGGCTTTCTAAACAAGAGGCTCTGTTTGGACACCTAGCACTAAATTTATGGTCCTTCACAGAGTGTCACACGCAAGCGGTTAATCACGTGCACCATCATGCGGTTTAATTTAGCCGAAACCAGATCCTAGTGTTGTCAGATTGACAGTATATTTTTGTGGTGTTCAGGGGTGTCCAGAGGTGTGGGCTTCATTCGATTCGACCGGCGTGTTGAGGCTGAGGAGGCGATTAAAGGACTGAACGGACAGAAGCCACCGGGTGCCACCGAGCCAATCACGGTGAAGTTTGCCAACAACCCCAGTCAGAAGAGCAGCCAGGCGCTGCTGTCCCACCTGTACCAGTCACCCAACAGACGTTACCCAGGACCGCTGGCACAGCAGGCCCAGAGATTCAGGTACCCACAGACACACACTCCCAGCGCTGGAGCGGACTCTGACCCGAGCGGGGCTTCATCACGTGTGTGTGTTTGTGTTTCAGGCTAGATAACCTGCTCAACATGGCATATGGAGTCAAGAGGTAAGTTAACTTGAGCTGCTGCGAGTGGGAAGTCTCTTAAAGCAGTGAGTTTGGGATTCTTAGAAATGGCAGGGCTCCAGAATATCTACACCTTTATATAGTATCGTACATTTGAAAAAATAAATAAAAACAAGGCTTTTAAAGCGGAAGTTAAAGTCACTAAACTAAAAATGAATATACGAGAACAAAAGCAGTTGTTATTTTGATTACTCAATTACAGTCACTGCTATCATATAAAAGTAGACTGACTTGTAGGTTTTAAATTCTACATGTTAGGGCTGCTCGATTATGGCAGAAATCATAATCATGATTATTTTGGTCAATATTGTAAAATCGCGATTATTTAACACTATTATGAGGGGGTCATGTGACCACACATCATGTGATAAGTGCCTTATTCAGACAAAGAAACACTAACAACAGAACAACAGACAGCAGAATGGAGTTATTAGAGACTAAGGTTGTCTATGTAGGATATCTATGCAATGAATATAATGTTAAACGTTCGGTATTAACATATGTATAGCTGCGTATACGTGCGTGAGCTGGGAAAGCATGCTGAGTGGATTGAGCGCGCTGCGCTGGAGAGGTGCGAGCTCGTCGAGTGAACATGCATTTCATCACTGAAAATATTTTAGCTCGGTCAGATATGTCAGAAAGAAGTAAAACAATGCACAAGTTGCGTAATGGTAGGGAGAGAGAGAGAGAGAGAGAGAGAGCGTGCACACATTTGGATTAAAACTAAATGGTAAAAAGACTATTTATAGGAGCATTCACTATAGACATCATTTATTTTCAACCTTATGCATACGTGAGTTTCTGGTGAAATCTAGCAGCCTGTGTGTAATGCGCTCGGCAGTACCTTCTCGTTCTGCAACAGTACAAACACATGCACGCGTTGTTGCACTTGTTTATCTTGCTTGAGTTTCTACATCATATGTGTGGCTTTGGAATATAAATCATTGCATGATTCAGATTAAAACAAAACGCGACTTCTATTTGTGCAAATATCACTAGAGATTTATAACGAGTGGTTCGCTTCATTATTACAGCAAAGGCATCATTACGGTACTTAAGTCGCTGCAAAAGAGCGGCTCTAATGCTGTTAAATTACAGATGATGAACCATAGAGCCAAAAAACCTTGTTAAATGTATTTTAATGGGCATAATCAAGAATGAAAATAACCGAAGGATAAACAGTCACACCAAAAATTAATCAGAGACCAGATATTTTTTTATTTTATTTTTTTACTAGTGCAGGACAGTAGTCTGACAAATTATACCCAAAAATTCTTCAATTTCAAACAGTGGACTATTATACAAAACTTTGGGACCAAAGATTATACAAGCCAAGTCTGGGAAAAAACTGAAGTTCAGGTTTGCATGAACCTGGATGAACACATGCCCAGGAGACTACAGACAGTCTTTAAGACTGAGGTTTGACCGACTTGTGTTAATACGGTCACACTAACAGCTGTCTGAATCATTTTTGGCTGATTATAATCCATTACATACCTTTCTATCAAAGTTATCAACTCAACTCTATATAACTCTGATAATGTGAAATGTTGAAATAAATTTAGTTTTGTCTATCTTTTTAATAAATGAAGTTAACCAGCTAACATTATACACACTCTTTTGGTTTCTGTACCCAATATTTATTAAATGTACAAATGCAATAAAAATATCGGTATTGGTACTCTGTATCAGGCAAGTACCGAAAAAAGTGGTATCTGTGCATCCCATACATAAACTGCTCAAAAAAATAAAGGTAACACTTAATGTTTGAAATATGGATTTCACAATATGATTTTCTCAAACTACTATAACAAAACTTTAAGACACTAGAAATGAAACAAAGTGTCAATTTATGGCCAGACAACATGCTACACATTTCTTTATAAAACTGAAGTGTCAAAGAACAAAACTATTGAAATGTAAAATGTATTGGTCTCCGAAACGAACCCCCCAAACCACATACAAACTATATCATAATGGTGTGTTTATTAGCTATGTTTCATGTCTTCAATACTTTCAAGCCTAATACACAAATTATTTTTCTGGTTTTCAGCATCCATTCGGTTAAGCATGTCGGTGCAGTTTGATCTCACTAAACTAGTTTAATTAGAGAGGTTTGTAACGGAGTCTAACTGTCTAACAACTAAACATTTACTCAGATTTTACATGATCTATGTGCAGTTTGAGACCGTCACTTTTTATAATCGCAGAATCTGTTACTGCAGATCAGCCTGAGCTCAATGGTGTAAATGAGTATGTTTCACACTACTGAGGGAAACCGTATAGATGCTTGGCTGTATACTTGTTTAGTAAAAATTGGTCTTGTGGTTTTAACTGAAATACAGCTTTTGTGTTTGTTTTTGGCAGTAGATTCTCCCCCATGACCATTGACGGGGTGACCAGTCTGGCAGGCATCAACCTCCCGGGTCACGCCGGCACGGGCTGGTGCATTTTTGTGTATAATCTGGCGCCGGATGCTGACGAGAACATCCTCTGGCAGATGTTTGGTCCGTTTGGTGCGGTGACTAATGTAAAGGTCATTCGAGACTTCAACACAAACAAGTGCAAAGGATTTGGCTTCGTGACCATGACAAACTACGACGAGGCTGCTGTAGCTATCGCTAGTTTGAATGGGTACCGGCTCGGCGACCGGGTTTTACAGGTCTCCTTCAAGACAAACAAAACACACAAGGCCTGATTGTGTGACTTTATGCAAACATGACTTTACATAGATGACAGAAAATATTTCATGTTGTTGTTTTTTTGTTTTGTTTCTTTTCTTAAAATATTTTATGTTTTAAAACATGCGTTAAAAGATTTAAGTAGAATAACCGCTGATTGTTTGAGTTAGTTTATTTTGGTGTATAATGTTGAAGGTGACCTCCATGAGGCGGAGATGGAGAGCTTTCCCGTGTCGGTGTTCCCATCTCTCCTCATGAGCGTCTGCGGTGCAATCCACTGCATGGGAGTGCATGACTCTTTAGTTGAACTCTTTCAGTTTTCTTTGTGCTGATGCTATCTTTATGTTAAATATTTAAATAAGTATAAAACAAGATGTACATGTTCTTTTCTGTTTGAAATAATTTGTTATTTTGATTTTATTGTTCAGTACATCAATAAATATGTTGAAGGGAAGACATTCTGTATTTTGCTTAATGCTAATGTTTTTTTTTTGTTTTTGTTTTTTGAACCTGGGGAAAATCCAGTTGTTTATTTAAAGGATTAGTTCACTGAAAAATGAAAATTAGGCAGTTTTTTAAATAAATAATGGTGTTTTCAAAGGGAAAAATAACAATCCTGTGTCTTCTACTAGGGTGTTTTGCATATTACAGTGTGCTGGCAGTTTTTATCCCTTCATGCACTAAATTAATATAACAAGAATGCAGTGCATGCTAGGAGTGATGTTTGCCATTAGCGGTGTTTAGTGTCAGGCTAAATGTGGGTGTGCCAGGGCCAGTCGTGTTTCCACTGTCACTTCCGGGGCTTGATTGTGCATCATTGGGGATTCCTAAAGGCCAATGGCCAGGGATTTTCAGCCTGCTCTATACCTTTGGCCAAAGCAAGCCAACTGGGGCTAGAGTTTGAGATGGCACTGCTGCTCATTTACCGTGCTTTCATATCAAGCTATCATCAGCAAGCAACACTATTTAAGACATTTAAAACTTTTAATGGCAAAACACACTTTCAGACACCAGCAGTGTCTGAATTAACTTACGATTGTGGCCAGTGGGAATTTTGATCACTGTATGAGGCCAGAAATGTATTATAGCCTACACAATGTTAAAGGCTATATATGCTAACAATTGCGATTAAAAACCCAGTATGCTAATGAAAATGAAGATCACTTGAAGAACTTTGATAAATCCTATACAGTTATAATCATGTATTTTTGTTTCAAACTGTATCGGTCTCCATGTGTCTTTAATACTGGATTTCTGTATCCGCATGTCATAAAATTTCAAATACACATAGGGAGAATCGGGAGTTTTAGGATTTACACTGTTGCTTTGGCTGAGGGAATAACAGTGCAGTGAAATGGGAGACTGTGCTCAAACCTCAGATTACATGCATTGTGAAATTCTTTATAAAGAAATTTAATGGAAGCACAAGGTTTCATCTGTATTTTTCTGTTGTGTTATGGGTGTAGGTATTTGGACTTAAGCCCTAATGGAGTTGTTTTTTGAGCATTCCTGTCTTCACAAACAAAGAAGTTGTGACTGAACAAGTATACGTATTCTCTTTTTATGCAAAATAATTACCGTCACATTTTGACTTGAGCATGCTGATACAAATGATTAAACTACTACGTTTATTGTATAAATCATTGGTAAATAAATGTTCAATTCTGAAGTCTTAAGGACCAAACATTAGTTTCTGTAAAGTTCCATTTTAGATATAGCCTAGTTTTCATTAATTATCCCCCTCACTGATAAAATGATTGGGTTGTGTGATGTTTGCTTCAGAGATGTGTTAAGGGCGGGTTTTACAGAAGTGCTGGTATGACAGTGAAAACTTTGTTGTACCTTTTACAACCCTGTTCATCAATTAATCCTGCGCTGTCCAACATTTGGACTTTGAACCAGTTTCATCAGCGCAGCTGGCTGATATTGTCTGTAAAATGAACGGAGGTAGTTGCAGATTGGTTGTTCTGTTTCATCAAACAGCTCTTTGATGAGTGGAGTAGTACCTAACAGTTTCAAACATGCAATTCTTCATCCCTTGTTAAAAAAAAACTAATTTGGATAATTTAGTCTATAACAACTATAGGCCAATTTCTAAATTCCTTTTATTTCCAAGATTTTAAAGAAAGTGGTCTATTCACCGCTATATTCATATCTGAATACCTATGATATTTTAAACCCATTCCAGTCGGGCTTTAGGACCTGTCATAGCACAGAATATGCACTGCTCAAGGTCACTAATGATATATTATTATTGTTGGACTCAGATCCAATAAAACCAGAACAACATGTGATCCAGAGTGCTGCCTTCGATATGATATGAAATTCTTCTCAATCGTCTGGAGTGTTGGGTTGGTGTCCAGGGTATAGCTCTAGAGTGGTTTGCATCATATTTAACAGACAGGACAGTTGGTGTGAATCTGGGAGGCTTCTCTTCCATATTGGCCCTTTTGATTTGTGGTGTCCCTCAGGGGTCGATTTTGGGACTGTTGCCATTTTCTCTTTACATGCTTCCTCTAAGCGCTATTTTTCAGAAGTATAGTATTTCAGATCACTGTTATGCAGACAATCTTCAGTTTTACCTTCCTGTGAACTTAGATAAAACCTGTTCACTGGACAAAGCACAGGAATGTTACAGTGACATTAAACTCTGGCTATCTAGCAACTTTCTCCAATTAAATGAGAGTAAAACTGAGGTTTTGATTGTAGGCTCTCACATCTCACCTACCTTTCCTGATCATTTAGGATCTTTATCCCTAAAGACTGAGAATCATGTAAAGAGTTTAGGGGTTATTATGGACTCATCACTCAACTTTAAGAAACAGATTGGTGCTGTCGTTAAAGGTAGCTTTTTTAACCTGAGATCAATTGCTAAAGTAAGCTTCTAAGCTTGACTATTGTAATTCTCTATATATTGGTCTTCCCCAAAATTTGCTTGTCTGGTTACAGTTAGTGCAGAATGCAGCGGCAAGGCTGTTAACGGGGCTGAGAAAGAGACACCATATTACTCCTGTACTGCAATCCTTACATTGGATTCCAGTCAAATTCAGGATTGGTTTAAAAATTCTCTTGTTTGTCTACAAGGCCCTGTCAGGCCTTGCACCCTAGGACATCAGTTATCTTATTGTTAACTGATGTCCTTAGGTCCACCGATCAACGGCTTTTAAAGGTCCCTCGTTGTAATCTAAAATCAAAAGGAGATTGTGCTTTTTCTGTAGTAGGTCCCAAACTCTGGAATAGTCTCCCATTCCATGTGAGGTCAGCTCCATCGATTACAACTTTTAAGTCTTATTTAAAAAAACATTTGTTTTCTTTAGCTTTTAATAAGATGTTTATTTTATTGTATGATTTTAATGTTATTAATTTCGTAAAGCACTTTGGGGCAGCGTCTGTTTAAAAAATGTGCTATATAAATAAAGTTGCTTGCTTGCTTAATTTAGGGCTTTAGGTGCAAGACCATGGGCCCAGAACATCTTGTCGTTAGCCCTGGTAAGCACTGACCTGACAGTGGTAAAGTAGCTAATGTATAGTGGACCGAACAAAGGTTGATGCCAAACCTGGTACCTAAAGACAACAGAAAATGAAAAGGTCTTGTTGACTCCCTGGCTGTTGGGGGTTGTGCAATAATTCATCTTGGTGTGCCATGGTCATGTAGGTTGTGGCAAGGTACAGGTCTTGTGTAGCAGGTGTCAAGGCAGTTTCACCTGTCATCCAGAAGTCAGTTTGCCAGTAGACTATCTGTGGTACACTCAACAGTTGGGTTGGAGTCTCACTTATGAGAGTGCAAGTGGTTCCAAAGTAAAATGTAAATTAGATCATGGAGTTTCATGTCGTCCCTGTTTGGAGTGGCTTATTTTAGCTGCTGGTAGTCAAATTGGATGTGTCCTGGCTGTCGTGCCAAGAAGTGTCACACCTCTGGGCTGGAAGTGATCCAGAGCAGATGGTCTATCTTGGTGGTTCACACTGGTCCAAGACTGTAGGTGAAAAAAACAGGTGAGTGTGGGTGTCATGGTCTCTTGCAAGTGTGAATTCAGGGATGTTTCTGGCCATTCGGTTGAGGTCACCGAGTATCACTCCAAGTGCCTTTTCCGTGTTTACCTGAATTAGTCTTTTTCTTTCTGTGGCCAGAGAGACTTTCAGGAAACGATGAAGTATCAAGCAGAGGGCCCCTTTTGTATCCATGTTACAGGGGTGAGGGGGTTTGTACTGTTGACTGTGTGATGTGCAGCAGGGTTTATTTTACTTGCAGTTTCTTGTAGTCTATTTTCAGTCTGTAGGACTGAACCAGTTCTCTTTCCAAGTTCTGTCTGGTGGTTCTCTGCACCCAGTAGTTGTCAGAGGCTCCTGAAGACTGCGGATTTCCATCTGTTGTACCATTCCATCAGGGTGATTGTATCTCTACTGTGCCTTCTCTCACTGAGCAGAGGTCAGTTCTCTTTGAAACTCGGTGACTTGAAGCTTGAGTTAATTTATGCCCTGTCAGAGGGCCTCTAGAGTGTGGGCCAAGGAGAGTATGATGCTGGTCAGCTCCTGGTGGTTCAGGCTGGTTGTCAGATGTCCACTTGTGTTTTAGTCTCGCTGTTCCATTCTCTGCCATTGCAGGTCATTGTTTTATTCTTTAGGTTGAAGTATGTTTATCACACTGCTCTATATGGTCTTAAGTTGATGGGTGGCAGAGTTGGATGTCTGAGACATGCTGGGATGTTTGTGGGAACACGGGCGAGAGAGGGCAGAAGGAAAATTCAGGTACATACAGAGGTGGTAAGCTATCTGTCAGGGATGTACAGTAGCATCTGCTTAGGATCCTTGATGAACGTTTGGGGTTAATGTCTTGAGACCCTTTTAGCCTTTAGACATTCGTATATAAATTAAAGTCCTAGCCCCACGGTCCACATTTGTATGGGTGCTACATTTCCAAGGGTCTTCCCCCATCCAGAAGATGCTAAACCGAGCAACACTCTGTTCTCCCCATCTGACTTCAAACGCATTTTAACGAGATGATGATCACACTTTGCACCAGGCTCCAAATGCCTGGGTGACCAGTCAACACACTTACAATACAGATATTGAATACACACAAAGACTTTTTTTTTTTATATAGTCTATAATTGAGCTGTTACAAAATGTATATGGTATATGCATGTTGTATGTTCCCCTATTACATTAGCTTAGTTTACCCAATCCAATCATTGCTCAGACCCTTTGAGACAAACAGACTCCAAAGACTCAATAAATTAGAATGTCGTGGAAAATTTAATTTATTTTACTAATTCAACTCAAATTGTGAAACTTGTGTATTAAAATACATTATTATATGTAATACATTATTATATGTAATAAATTAAATGCACACAGGCTGAAGTAGTTTAAGCCTTTGGTTCTTTTATTTGGGATGATTTTGACTCCCATTTGACAAAACCCCACCGATTCACTATCTCAAATTAGAATACTTCTAATATATATATATATGTGTGTGTGTGTGTGTGTGTGTGTGTATATATATATATATATATATATATATATATATATATATATATATATATATATATATATATATATATATATATATATATATACACACATATGTGTATATATGTGTGTGTGTATATATATATATATATATATATATATGTGTGTGTGTGTGTGTGTGTGTGTATATATATATATATATATATATATATATATATATATATATATATATATATATATATATATATATACAGTATTGTTCAAAATAATAGCAGTACAATGTGACTAACCAGAATAATCAAGGTTTTTCGTATATTTTTTTATTGCTACGTGGCAAACAAGTTACCAGTAGGTTCAGTAGATTCTCAGAAAACAAATGAGACCCAGCATTCATGATATGCACGCTCTTAAGGCTGTGCAATTGGGCAATTAGTTGAATTAGTTGAAAGGGGTGTGTTCAAAAAAATAGCAGTGTGGCATTCAATCACTGAGGTCATCAATTTTGTGAAGAAACAGGTGTGAATCAGGTGGCCCCTATTTAAGGATGAAGCCAACACTTGTTGAACATGCATTTGAAAGCTGAGGAAAATGGGTCGTTCAAGACATTGTTCAGAAGAACAGCGTACTTTGATTAAAAAGTTGATTAGAGAGGGGAAAACCTATAAAGAGGTGCAAAAAATGATAGGCTGTTCAGCTAAAATGATCTCCAATGCCTTAAAATGGAGAGCAAAACCAGAGAGACGTGGAAGGAAACGGAAGACAAGCATCAAAATGGATAGAAGAATAACCAGAATGGCAAAGGCTCAGCCAATGATCACCTCCAGGATGATCAAAGACAGTCTGGAGTTACCTGTAAGTACTGTGACAGTTAGAAGACGTCTGTGTGAAGCTAATCTATTTTCAAGAATCCCCCGCAAAGTCCCTCTGTTAAAAAAAAGGCATGCAGAAGAGGTTACAATTTGCCAAAGAACACATCAACTGGCCTAAAGAGAAATGGAGGAACATTTTGTGGACTGATGAGAGTAAAATTGTTCTTTTTGGGTCCAAGGGCCACAGGCAGTTTGTGAGACGACCCCCAAACTCTGAATTCAAGCCACAGTACACAGTGAAGACAGTGAAGCATGGAGGTGCAAGCATCATGATATGGGAATTTTTCTCCTACTATGGTGTTGGGCCTATTTATCGCATACCAGGGATCATGGATCAGTTTGCATATGTTAAAATACTTGAAGAGGTCATGTTGCCCTATGCTGAAGAGGACATGCCCTTGAAATGGTTGTTTCAACAAGACAATGACCCAAAACACACTAGTAAACTGGCAAAGTCTTGGTTCCAAACCAACAAAATTAATGTTATGGAGTGGCCAGCCCAATCTCCAGACCTTAATCCAATTGAGAACTTGTGGGGTGATATCAAAAATGCTGTTTCTGAAGCAAAACCAAGAAATGTGAATGAATTGTGGAATGTTGTTAAAGAATCATGGAGTGGAATAACAGCTGAGAGGTGTCACAAGTTGGTTGACTCCATGCCACACAGATGTCAAGCAGTTTTAAAAAACTGTGGTCATACAACTAAATATTAGTTTAGTGATTCACAGGATTGCTAAATCCCAGAAAAAAAAATGTTTGTACAAAATAGTTTTGAGTTTGTACAGTCAAAGGTAGACACTGCTATTTTTTTGAACACACCCCTTTCAACTAATTGCCCAATTGCACAGCCTTAAGAGCGTGCATATCATGAATGCTGGGTCTTGTTTGTTTTCTGACAATCTACTGAACCTACTGGTAACTTGTTTGCCACGTAGCAATAAAAAATATACTAAAAACCTTGATTATTCTGGTTAGTCACATTGTACTGCTATTATTTTGAACAATACTGTATATATGTATATGTTCGGTGAATTGTTGGCCTTCTGGAAAGTATGTTCATTTACTGTACATGTAATCAATACTTGGTAGGGGCTCCTTTTGCTTTAATTACTTCCTCAATTTGGCGTGGCATTGAGGTGATCAGTTTGTGGCACTGCTGAGGTGGTATGGAATCCCAGGTTTCTTTGGCAATGGCTTTCAGCTCATCTGCATTTTTTTGGTCTCTTGTATCTCATTTTCCTCTTGACAATACCAATAATAGATTGGGAATAGATTCTCTATCGGGTTCAGGTCTGGTGAGTTTGCTGGCCAGTCAAGCACACCAGTACCATGGTCATTTAACCAATTTTGGCAGTGTGGGCAGATGCCAAATCCTGCTGGAAAATGAAATCAGTATTTTCAAAAAGCTGTTCAGCAGAAGGAAGCATGAAGTGCTCCACAATTTCTTGGTAATTGGGTACAGTGACTTTGGTTTTTAAAAAACACAATGGACCAACACCAGCAAATGACATTGCACCCCAAATAATCACAGACTGTGGAAACTTAACACTGGACTTCAAGCAACTTGGGCTATGAGCTTCTCCACCCTTCCTCCAGACTCTAGGACCTTGATTTCCAAATGAAATACAAAAATTGGTATCATCTGAAAACAGGTCTTTGGATCACTGGGCAACAGTCCAGTTCTTCTTCTCCTTAGCCCAGGTGAGACTCCTCTGTCGTTGTATGTGCTTCAGGAGTGGCTTAACAAGAGGAATACGACAACTTTAACCAAATTCCTTGACACATCTGTTTGTGGTGATTCTTGATGCCTTGACCCCAGCCTCAGTCCATTCCTTGTGAAGTTCACTCAAATTCCTGATTTTCTTGACAATACTCATAAGGCTGCGGTTCTCTTGGTTGGTTGTGCATCTTTTTCTTCTACACTTTTCCCGTCCAGTCAACTTTCTGTTAACATGCTTGGATACAGCACTCTGTGAACAGCCAGCTTTTTTGGCAATGAATGTTTATGGCTTACCCTCCTTGTGAAGGGGTGTCAGTTATTATCTTCTGGACAACCTGTACTCTCCGATCTTCAGAAAAAAAAACCACAAAAGCATCTAGCTAACTCTTAGAGAACTCAAGAACCTACATTTATCTACCACATCTGGCCACTTTTTCTCAATGCAAGTAACCGTTTCCAGCAATTTAATATGCGTGTCTAAGTTTTGGCCCCTTTATCAAGGTGATTTTTGGATTTTCAGATGATTCCCATTAGGTTATGGTTAATTGATATTAAATATTGCCATTCTTTTGTCCCCCACCCCCACCCCTCTCCCTACTTTCCTCTGCATGTATGCTTTTTGCTTAGTTTGGTTGTGTTCGTTTCATTTATTAGATCCCTTTATGTTTACAATCACAATTCGGAGTCACTGAAGGCTGATCTTGCTACAATGGCAGATGTCCAACATACAATGCCAACTTTTTCGAGAAGCTGAATATTCCTGAGGATGCAAGTCTGTTGTGGCCCTTTCTTCCTGGATAAGCCCCAAGCTGCAGAATTCATGGAATATTCCTCTGTTGTTTCTGTGGTCATTAAAAATCCCATGCCACTTCTTTTAAAGGAGTAGTGGTGTAACCCCAAATTCCCTCCACTGGCCCTTGTCAATCATGGCCTCCTAATAATCTCTATCCATTGAATATTTCTTTCTCCTCTCCACTTGTAGCTGGTGTGTGGTGAGCGCACTGGCACCGTTGTCATGTGGCTTTCGTCGCATCATTCAGGTGGATGCTGCACACTGGTGGCAATTGAGGTTTTAAAACGCTTTGGGTGTACATCAATACACAATAACATGCTATATAAATGCCTTTCCTAAAAGAATTTGCAGATTTCCTTTCAGAACTGTTGTTAATGTTAATAAACCTCTAACTGTCGGATATGTAAACATTCACACTGATAATACAAATGATGCATTAAAACTTGCGTTTCCACACTGATAATACAAATGATGCATTAGAACTTGCGTTTCCACACTTACATTTTTGTGTGTGTGTACTGTGTTGAGAAGTGTTGTTTAATTCGATCTCATACTGTATCGTGTACCTTGTCAGTGTTGTGCGCTTGCTTAGCCCTTCGTTGTGATAAACAGTAAAGTGTGTTCTGATGAATTCAATATTTGTTTTGTCAGACGAGTATAAAAGACCAAAGAGTGTAAAGACCATCAAATCTACCAAGTGACTCCACAATGCAGGGACATAGACAAGGAACATAAGTATCGCTTTTGACTCAACCTCTATATTCACCTTTCTTCACTTTTGTTTCAGTTTTTATGACCAATTCGGTTTCCATATCACTACTATTACTACCACTCGCAAACCACGCATCACATACTATAGGCAGTGCAATCCTAACAAACTGCACTGTCTATGTCTGCTAATACACTATTTTTCTACAGGTCTGGAATTGTCAGTCTGCAGTAAACAAAGCAGATTTCATAACATTTATACTAGTAATTCAAGACTCAACCTCATGTCCCTTAGAGAAACATTGATCAAACCAGAGGACACCACTACACCTGCAGCACTCTCCAATAATTTCTCATTTTCCCACACACCCTGTCTAACTGGATGAGGTGTAAGTACTGGTCTGCTTATTTCTAATGATTGGAAATGTTTTCCTTTACCTTCTCTGGGTATTAGCAGCTCCTTTGGATCACATTAAGTCACTATTACCCACCCTTTTAAAATCTATTTTGTAGTTGTTTATCAACTCCCATGATCACAAGGTAACTTTCTGGATGAATTAGATGTGCTGTTCTTTCAGGGCTCAGTTCTTGTACCACTTCTGTCTACATACATGGCATCACTATAGGTTCTGTTATTCAGAAACATGGCTTTTCATATCACTACTCACGACACTCAACTCTTTCTCTCATTCCATTCTAAGGATCCGACGATGGCTGCTCGCATTTCTCAGTTTGTCTAACAGCCATTTCTTAGCAACAGTAGCTACTCTGTTTGTTTGTCTGAGTGAGCAACCGTAACTAAGCAGGGTGGGGCCTACAGATAGGTCAGTTATCGCCCGTAAAGTATGGAGTGCCACAAGGATCTGTCCTAGGCCCTCTGCTATTTTCAATATACATGTTGCTCCTTGGAAATGTTATTAGAAAATACGGGATTAGTTTCCATTGTTATGCTGATGATAATCAACTATATCTTTCTACAAGAACATATGAAATTTCTACATGATCTAAGCTTACAAATGTGAAAGGTTGGATGACCAATAATGTTCTCTTACTAAATTCAGATGAGGCACAGATTTGGACCAAAAAAAATGTATTACACCGATTACAGTTTGCATATAGATTGATGTACTGTTACTTCCTCTACAGTCAAAAATCTGGGTGTTATATTGGGTAGCAACTTGTATTTTGAAAACCATATTTCCCAAGTTACAAAAACAGCATTCTTCCAACTTAGAAACATTGCCAAGACATGTTACCTGTTTCGATGCAGAAAAGCTAGTTCATGCATTCATGATCTCTAGACTGTACTATTCTAATGCACTTCTAGGTAGTTTCCCTGCATCTTCAATAAACAAGCTACAGGTAGTCCAAAATACAGCGGCTAGAGTCCTTACAAGAAAATATGATCATATTACCCCAATTCTACAGTCCCTGCTGTCACACACCTGGACTCATTTAGCTTGTTTTTGCCCGTGACCAAGTTTCTGTCTTCCGTGTTTAGTTTGATTAGTTCCCAGGTGTCTATTATCTTCCTCATGTGTTCCATGTCCCTGTTAATTTAATGATTCCATCCACCTGTGTTTCCCCAATTATCTGTTGTACATAAGCCTTGTCCCTTCAGTTCTGTTTGGTCGGGTCTTCTCACTTGTGACTAACTCGTGACTAACTCACTTGCTACTTACGTGTGTCTACCTCTGTGCTCCATGTTGGATATCCCCTGTGTTGGATGTATTAAAAGCCTTATTCCGTTTATCCTCGACTCCGTATTCCTTCAGGCAGCGTAAAACCGTGACACCTGCACTAGTAATATTTTGCAAACAATGCAGGATTTAATAGATAGCCACTTACATTTAAAGGTCCCGTTCTTCATGATCCCATGTTTTAAACTTTAGTTAGTGTGTAATGTTGTTGTTAGAGTATAAATAATATCTGTAAAATTCTAAAGCTCGAAGTTCAATGCCAAGCGAGATATTTTATTTAACAGAATTCGCTACAAAAAATGCCACGTTTGGACTACATCCCTCTAGTTCCTGCAGTAATGACGTCACTAAAACAGTATTTTGACTAACCTCAGCCCACATGAACACACAAAAAGGGGTGCATGGTCTTGTTACGCTCCGACGGAGAAGAGGAAGAGCTGTGTTTGTGTTTGTCGCCATGTCGTCGAAACGTCCAATCATCTTTGTTTGGCCTCCCAGGGACGCTGTACTTGGAGATTAATGGTTACAATTTATGTTTAACTCTGTTCCCGAAAATTATAATCCACATGTAAAATTATGTGCAGCACATTTTGCTGAGGACAGCGATCTTCCTCAATCTCAATCAGTTTAATGCCAGATTCGCACAAAGATTATTCTTGAAAGATGGAGCAGTTCCCTCTTTGTCTGAAGAAGGCGTTGTTTATGTACCACAGCTGGTAAATGTATTTTATTATTTAAGTTGGTGCGTTTAACAGTTTCTGTAATGGATTACACAAAGGGCAACGCTGTTTAGCTTTGTTAACTAGATGTTAGGGCTGTGAAAAAAAATGTAATGCAATTTTCATGCGCATCTTGTCAGTAAAAACGCTCCTGTGATTATAAATACATCTCCAGCACATGCTCCTGCCCACTTGCTTCTCAAAGCTAGTCCAATCGTGTTTGCAGGAGGGCAGCGTGCGCTCAGCTGCTGTCGAATCACAACACAGGAACCGCTGGTACAATCATAACTCGTTACGTATTTCTGAAGGAGAGGCTTCATAGAACAAGGAAGTCATCAGCCCGTTTTTATGACAGTGAAAACAGCGGTATACAGATAGGTGAATTGTGTGAAAAATACTGTGTTTTTTTACACGCGAAACATGAACATGTTTCTAAACAAGCTCCTCTATACCTAACTAGTCTTCTACCACTCTACAATCCATCATGCTCCAAAACTCTGTATAGTACCTAAGATAGTAAAGTCCACTAAAGGAAAAACTCTGGAGTAGCCTTCCTGATAATGTCTGGATTCAGACACTCTCTCTCTGTTCAAATCTAGATTAAACACACATTTAGCCAAGCATTCACATAATGCATACTTTGTACCTGACATCCTGTGGTAAATAGGATTTACACAAGCTTCAGTCTGGATCCAGAACACCTGAGAAGAGATGATGCCAACCCCTCACAGGACCTCAGAAAATACCAACCCTTAGACAACATACAAAACTACCAAATTTTGCTATAAGTTTATAATAATAATTCATTTTATTTTGTATAGTGCCTTTTAAAAGTGTCCCTTTTCAAAACACTTTAAAAACACAACAGTCCAAATTAGAACACAAAAATACAGGATGTATTTAAAGCAAGCCGAAAATAGAATGTTTAATGATGAATACAATCATTGTTAAAAGTGTTCACCATCTGTTTGATGTCATTAACTAAATGCATGAATTTTCCCGTACATTTCTGCCATATGAAGATCAACTGGACCCCATTTATAAGCAACTACTAAATATAATGTAGAAACTATAAAATAGAAACGTACATTTTCTGTAAATCTGCTTTGCAACGATTTGTATCGTGAAAAGCACTATACGAACTTGAATTGAAGATCAGTATTTATTTCTTTCCTCTCGTGCTCTGATTTTCAGATTATAACTGTTTGCTGTAACAGCACAATTTTCTCATCTTCTTGTCTTCTTCTTATTTTGATTTCGGACAACAGTCTCTATTGGAAGGCAATAGATGTGCATAGGTATGTTCTTATAGTAGCTTGTCACCCAGGGCCTGGAGCAAGAAACGGAAGAAATCATCAAAAATCTTTTGAGCAGCAGACTATTCATTAGCTCATTAGAGGGATTATAGTTTATATTTGACATAAAACATCTTTATACGCTTGTATATGTTTTTTGAGAGAATAGTTCAGGCACAGGTTCATACTTGGCTGTACGCTGGTTAAGGCTGAGAAACAACAGACTTCTCCAGTGGATCCGATTCTCTTCTCGTCTTACTTGGTCAAGTTCCTGTTGTTTCTTCTCCTCTCTTTGAATGGTTTCCTTCAGGTCTTGTTCTATACGGGCCAGCTGTACAACAGAGACTTTTTAACATTGTCTAAACGTCTCTTAATGACATGAAAAATTCTCAGCTAGTGCAACATAAATAAACATTGCCCATCTGTCATTTGAATTTTTAGTAAAATTATATTTTCTTTTCTTTATTAAACCAACATTTAATGTTTTACAAAACTTCTTACCTCTTCTAACAAGCATCTTTGGTCTATTTTTCTTTGCTGATCATTCAGTACAACTGAAGCTGATTCTTCTCTTTTCTGAGCTAAATGAGAGCTCAGCGGTGGAAATAAACATGACCTGTTAGAAAACAAAGATCTACAGTATCTGTATAACACAAATCCAGAAATCATTCAAACTAATGTTTTCTTTAAAATGGAATGTTCTTTATAAATAAAATGTATTATAATTATTATTATAATGTCATGGCAAACTCAAGTTAAAATATGGGGGGGGGGGTATAAACATTAATAAATATTTGGGATTAAGCAGTAATACTTGAAATATTGTACAATACGAGAGACAAACAACAGGCATGGTAACATGAGTTTAGTGTACTTTTTTTTTTTTTTTTACTGACCTATGACAACATAACAGCTGCACTCTAAAAATTGCTTGGTTGTTTCAGCCTAACTTTGGGTCAAATATGGATTAGCGCAGCTGTTGGTTTAAATTTTTACATTAAAGTTTTAACCCAAGAGTTTGGCTAGTCCACATTTGACCAAAGGGTTGAATTTAAATTTTTAACTGAAAAATGAACAAATGCTTTTTATAAAATACTTAGCTTAACATTTCTACTTTAAAATCCTCCAAAAATGGTCCCATTCATATTCAGTGTAAAACTTTCAATGTAACAACTAGCAACATTAAAGCCCAAACAGTCCTGAAAAACATGACCAAAGAACAATTGATTCCAGTTCAAAGAAATGCTCACTGCTTTACATACCTCTGTTCTGTTTGTTTCGTCTGCTCATCTGTCACGAAATCTGTTTCCATGTTCTTGTCTAAGATGCTCTAACAAACAATATGAAATAAGTTATGGCATTGATTTCAATGCACATTGCCTGAAGTATGAGTATTATTGCTACAATTATAAAAAGGAAAAAGGAAAGCACGAGAGGATATAGTCTTTAAACAATGTCAAATGTACTGAAGCCTGTCATGAGGGAAACTGACACCAGTGTAACTCCACCTGACTGCTGCTTATTTACCACGCTCTCCTCTCATGTGCTCATTCACAAAACACTACCTGTGGGATATGGAGGATTGTAGTGTTTGATCATCTCTGATTGACAGGTATGACGTCAGTGTTTGCTTCATGAAATAACATTAAAAATATCAAATAATTCCACAGTGATTTTACTAGAGACCTGAACATTACTATTTATTCTTGTGTAGAATACATACATAATCAGTTATAAAGCACTCAGTTGAATGAAATGTACACAAATGGATTTCTAAAACAGCGACAATTATCTGACCAGGAGTATCTGTGAAAGCATCTCACCTGATTTTGAGTGTCCATTCTGCTCCTCTGTGACCTGCTTTGTCTTCTCACTCGCTCTGCACCTTTATCTTCAGCATTGTTCTTCAATAATGCAACACTTCTATGGTTTCTCCTTCCTTCCATGACTTCAGGTTTCCTTTGGTGTGATCGTACTTCTCCCATCTGTCCTCACATCTAATTAGATTCTTTTAGTGTTGCAGTCTTCATGCTTGAATAAGTCATAAGAACTAGCAAATTAATGTGCACACTATGCAAGGCCTGAGTGTTATTTAACTGCTTTTGTTATATGTTCATTGTTTTGTTAATGCATTTACAAATTTAAATGTACAATTTGTCTAAATTCTTTGACCACATAAATTGAGCTTTATTATGTTTGGGACATTTGACATTTGACAATGTAGACATTTCCGAACATCACACTAGTAATGACTTTATGAACTACTTTACTTCTAAAATCGATACTATTAGAGATAAAATTGTAACCATTCAGCCATCAGCTACAGTATCACATCAGACAGTGCACTATAGACCCCCTGAGGAACAGTTCCACTCATTCTCTACTATAGGAGAGGAAGAATTGTATAAACTTGTTAAATCATCTAAACCAACAACATGTATGTTAGACCCTATACCATCTAAGCTCCTAAAAGAGGTGCTTCCAGAAGTCATAGGTCCTCTTCTGACTATTATTAATTCCTCATTGTCATTAGGATATGTCCCCAAAACCTTCAAACTGGTTGTTATTAAGCCTCTCATCAAAAAAACACAACTTGACCCCAGAGAACTTGTTAATTATAGACCAATCTCGAATCTCCCTTTTCTGTCCAAGATACTAGAAAAGGTGGTATCCTCACAATTATATTCCTTCTTAGAGAAAAATGGTATATGTGAGGATTTCCAATCAGGATTTAGACCGTATCATAGTACTGAGACTGCTCTCCTTAGAGTTACAAATGATCTGCTCTTATCATCTGATCATGGGTGTATCTCTCTATTAGTTTTATTGGATCTTAGTGCTGTGTTTTGACACAATTGACCACAACATTCTTTTGCATAGACTTGAGCACTTTGTTGGTTCATTAGCATGGTTTAAATCGTACTTATATGACCGCCATCAGTTCGTAGCAGTGATTCAAGATGTATCATATTGATCACAAGTGCAGTATGGAGTACCTCAAGGCTCAGTACTAGGGGCCGCTACTCTTCACGCTTTATATGTTACCCTTGGGAGATATCATTAGGAAACATGGTGTTAGCTTTCACTGTTATGCTGATGATACTCAGCTGTATATTTCCTCGCAGCCCGGTGAAACACACCAATTAGAAAAACTAATGGAATGCATAGTCGATATAAAAAATTGGATGACGAGTAATTTCTTACTGCTAAATTCAGAAAAAACAGAGGTGTTAATCATAGGGCCTAAAAACTCTGCTTGTAATAACCTAGAACACTGTCTAAGACTTGATGGTTGCTCTGTCAATTCTTCGTCATCAGTTAGGAACCTAGGTGTGCTATTTGATCGCAATCTTTCCTTAGAAAGCCACGTTTCTAGCATTTTTAAAATTGCTTTTTTCCATCTGAAAAATAGGTTCGGGCCATTCCCGAGCTGGGAGTCCTTCCCCGGACAGCACGCCAAATACCATACCTCAGTATTATATGTAAGCGTGAACTCGTGAAAGACCCATCTCTTTAACCCCTTTGCTTCAAGCATCGCTGACAGCCCCAGTTTATTATTGTTTCACTTTCACAGCACGTTACACATCACTCTTTTACTTGATCTGGACAAACTGTGCATCATTTGAAAGTTTAAAGACTCTAGCTTGGATATTTGACCAATGTTTTGTTAAAACATTGTTGCAGTGACAGTTATTTAGTAATTTATGTCAGGAGTGCAAAATAATAAATCCGTATTATGCCACATTTTGAATAGAAATTCACCACTCATTCATATTCAGTCACATGGCTTACACATAACATACTAATATGATTCTAATAACCAAATCCGTTAAAGGATTTTTAGGCTGCATTAATTAGGTAAACCGGAACCGGGAACACTTGCCATAACACCCTATGTACTTGCTACATCATTAGAAGAATGGCATCTACGCTAATATTTGTCTGTTTCTCTCTTGTTCCGAGGTCACCGTAGCCACCAGATCCAGTCTGTATCCAGATCAGAGGGTCACTGCAGTCGCCCGGATCCAGTACGTATCCAGATCAGATGGTGGATCAGCACCTAGAAAGGACCTCTACTGCCCTGAAAGACAGCGGAGACCAGGACAACTAGAGCCCCAGATACAGATCCCCTGTAAAGACCTTGTCTCAGAGGAGCACCAGGACAAGACCACAGGAAACAGATGATTCTTCTGCACAATTTGACTTTGCTGCAGTCTGGAATTGAACTACTGGTTTCGTCTGGTCAGAAGAGAACTGACCCCCAACTGAGCCTGGTTTCTCCCAAGGTTTTTTCTCCATTCTGTCACCGATGGAGTTTCGGTTCCTTGCCGCTGTCGCCTCTGGCTTGCTTAGTTGGGGTCACTTCATCTACAGCGATATCATTGACTTGATTGCAGATTAATGCACAAACACTCATTTAACTGAACAGAGATGACATCACTGAATTCAATGATGAACTGCCTTAACTATCATTTTGCATTATTGAGACACTGTTTTCCTAATGAATGTTGTTCAGTTGCTTTGACACAATGTATTTTGTTTAAACTGCTATACTGTATAAATAAAGTTGACTTGACTTGAGACAATTGTTAATTTCAAACAAATGTACTGTTTTGTTTAAGCATATAGAAATTTCAACATACAGTTGAAGAAGAAGTGTGCTTAATTATACAGAATCTGCATTTATTGTGTAGTTCAGGTGGCAGATAACAGGCAAATCCACATATTAATATGATAATTTGCTATGCTATGCAATGAAACTTGTTTACATATGTGAATGTGGTCATGCTGAAGGGAACTGTTTAAAGACTTGATAGGACTGTATTATATCTTGTCTGTGAGAGCAGGACAAACCAATCTTGTACCCTTTGTAGAGATGGGGGAATGTACTAGCGATATATATATATATATATATATATATATATATATATATATATATTTTTTTTTTTTCTAGATGACTTGCATCATGATCAAAGGAGTGTAGTTCTTTCACAGAAAGTGTGGTTGGGAGGATTGAACCTGACTGAACCTGACTGACTATGAGGATCTGGGCAGTGATTTTGATTTGATTGAGTTTGCTTTGGTGTAATTTTTATTGCTTACTTCGAGCATAGATGCCCAATCCATGCTGGAACAATGGCCACCAACATGATTTACGTTAATAAAGTAATACCTGGTCAACCAGAGACATCATAACAGTTGAGAAATCACATTAGATCCTAGAGAATGGGTTTAGTACATACATATCTCTAATCTTACTTTTCTGTCAAAGATACTAGAAAAGGTGGTATCCTCACAAATGAATTCCTTCTTAGAAAAAATGGTATCTGTGAGGATTTCCTCACATCATAATACAGAGACTGCTCTCATTAGAGTTAAAAATTAACTGCTTTTATCATCTGATCATGGTTGTATCTCTCTGTTAGTGCTATTGGATCTTAGTACACTATGGAGTACCACAAGGTTCAGTACTAAGACCAATGCTTTTCATGTTACCTTTAGGAGATATCATCATGAAAAGTCAGAAGCCATATCACCCTGCAGCCCAAGACTGGTTGCCCACTGAAGCTAAGCAGGGCTGAGCATGGTCAGTATCTGGATGGGAGACCTCCTAGGTTGCTCCAGGAAGAGGTGCTAGTGAGGCCAGCAGGGAGTGCTCACCCTGTGGTCTGTGTGGGTCTTAAGCCTGTGTTATACTTTGTACATCTGCAAGTCCACTAGTGTCATCTATGTGTGACGTAAAAATCGTCATCGGAGAGTGTGCGCATAGCCTCTGCTTCTTGATCCTGCTCAGTACATCGATAAAACAATATAAAAACAGTCAGATGTGCAATAATTCCGGGCAATGTATTCACATTTATTGCAGAACGGACCATCGGCATACACTTTGGGTACACAGTAAATTCTACAAAGTAAAGTTTTTCTGACATATATGGTCCCATTCTAAAAGAGTGTTAAAGTAACAATGAAGCAGTGTTAAAGTTAATGTTATTAATTAAGTGATGATTGAGCATTTGTGATGAACCCCTGATGATGACAAGCAGAATCACTGAAGAATAGAGAAACAAAAGAACAACAACCGATTTTAGCTACAGCCTTAGATGAAATCAACTGAAGTACTGAATTGATACACTATAATAAAAAATCTAACTTTTTTTTTTGTTAAAAGATGCAAAATACAAATGAATAAGAATGTACAGTAACCAGGTTGTAGTTGTGGTTCCAATTATATTTTCACAAATACAAAGAAAAATAACTAAAACATTACTGTTATATTAGACTTAACAAAAAAGATTAAAAGATTTTATTAGTAATAGTTATGTAATCACTTTGAATTCATTGTGTTAATGAAATATATGATGATTGTACAGTGCATATTATTATACACTGTATGTCCCAAAGACAGGTCACAAGTATAAAAACAACACCAAACATTTATTGTGGTTGAAGAAGCCTTTATTTCATTATGATTTATAACAAAAACTCAAGACAATTGTGTGCTTGATTGTAAATCAACATTAAGGGTATTCAATCACAATATAATTTTAAAGTATGATTTTTGTATTCATGTATTACAATTTTGTATTCATGCATTACAATTTCCATGGATTGTGCACCAATTTGCTTATTTAAGCCACAGCACTATTTGTAGGCTAGGTACATTTTCCTGCCGTTGTTGCCCTCATTCAGATTTTTGTTGATAAAGTTGACCCCAGCTTTCTGGTATGTGATCCAGGCCCCAGGGTTGACCAGCAGAACCATGTTTTTGATCTGCGCTTCACATCCTTTGTTTGTGTACCAAGCGAAGACCTTTTTTCCACTGGTTCCTTGGTTGAGATTGACATCGAGTTTATCGAAGCCTTCTTTCGCAGTCAGTGTTTCGTCGTGGGAGCTGGTGGAGACATTGAAAGCAGTGAGAGTCCTGCTCACATCAGGAAGGCGGCGATACCAGAGAAAGACTGTTGTTGCCCCAGTAGCACCACGATTGGTGTCTTCATCCACACGGGTGAAGCCCTGCTCAAACAGGCTTTTGTCAGAAGTGGAGTCAACGGTGGCTGTGATCTCACAGATGTAGCTGGGCTTCTCTCTCTTCACCCACAGGTAGATGAAGTTTCCTCCTGCGTTACGGTTCAGATCACAGCCCAGTCTCTCCCAGCCGTCGTGCAGGAAAGCAGGTTCTTCTTCAGCATCTTTGCTTACTTTCACGTCTACAATGGGAATGTCAGATTCGCCGTTGCCATAGAAGTACCACAGATAGATGGGATCTCCACGAGTGCCAACATTCAGATTCTTGTCCACCAGCTCATATGCAGCATCATCCAGACCGGACTTCATGCTATCATTGAACGAAAACTGGATCCTTGTCACAGGATTCATGCCGCACTCTTTCTTGTACCAAAGAAAGACCCGGTTTTTCCCAGTACCTCCATTGAGGTCAGTATTGATGAAAAGATAATTATTAGCTCTAAGTATTTGCTCCTCATCGTCATTTGTGGAGACATTGAGCTTTGTTATGTGACTTCCATTTGCCATTTTTCTTCTCTTTTTTTCACTGAGGAAGCAAGTTAATGTTCTGCCAAAACAAAACAAAAACTTAATTTATCACATTATTACACAATAAGTAAACTATTTCAGTTTGCTATTAACAGTATAAGTCATTTCTGACATGCATAGTATTTAAGACCGTTGTTTATATATATAAAAAAAGGTTTTGGTAACAGTTTATAATAACTGCACACTATTAATCATTAATTAAGCATTAGTAAACAGGTAATTCATAATTTATAAAGCATTAATAGACAGTAATAAGCAGTTTATAAATACGGATATAAATGCTTTATTCTTGATTTAAAAGCATATCTATAATGTGTTTAATAATTGTATTTTCATACTTTATTCATGATCAATTTATCATTTCTCAATGAAGTATAGCATTATTTACAAACCAGTTATTTAGGAGTTGCCAGTGATTCATAAGATCAAAAGAAATGTAGTAAATTCAGGTAGTTATAAAGCATTTAGTAGTGTTAGTCAGTTAACTATTTATGTGAGCTCATCTAAAGTGAGGACTAGTTATGCCTTGTAAAGCATTTATAAAGGATATTTAAAGGCTCAGTTATCTTCTAAACAAAAAACAGAAACAAACACCACACAGTGATATACTGTAGAACATAGAAATATTAAAAGCCTTTAAATCTCATTTGTAAAAGCTTTACAAGGCATAAATAGTCCTCACTTTAGATGAGCTCACAAAAATAGTTAACTAACAACTACATGTTTTATAACAACCTGAATTAACCCTGAATTACAGTAGAAATACATGTTAATAAACCATTTATTAACACTATAAGTAACTATTACTATATGTCTGAATAAAATGTATGAATGCACATTTAAATAGTTTATTAATAATTTACTTACAATTTCTAAGTGATCTTATGAACCACTGACAACTCCTTAATAACTGGTGTGTAAATAATGCTATACTTAATTTAGAAATGATAAATTGATCATTAATAAAGTATGAAAAAACAATTATTAAACACATTATAGATATGCTTTTAAATCAGGTATAAAGCATTTATATTTGTATTTATAAACTGTTTATAAATGTTTATTAATGATTTATAAATGATTAATTAACTGTTTCCTAATGCTTAACTAATTATTAATAGCATGCAGTTATTATAAAGTGTTACCATATATGGGGGAACATATATTTGTATTTGAATATAGGAAAACAATAAATGTTAAATATTTGTAGTCATAAAAAGTATATAGTGCCCCATACAAAAAAGTCATTATTCAGCTCAGTGTTGATTCAAATCAGTTCAATAATAGTTTCAATGTTGCAAAATTCATCAATTATGAACCAAATTAAATTCAGCTGCAAAGAAGCTCTACAGAAAGCAATAGTGACATTATTCTGCACAGTTCAATGTTAATTCACTTGAGAATAAAACATTACTACCTTACCCGTAAATGCAGGAATGTCTTGCGTGTTGTAGAGGACACAGCTTTTGACTGATGATAGAGCTCTCATTTATATGCCATATTACCTGCTCCTCACCCACCCATTGCTCTTATTTCATCATTAACCAACTTATTTCCCAACCCAGCTGGCACATGACCAACCTTCAGCGTTGATTTATGGTCAGTTGTTTTTATGATGAATAAAAAGGTTAACAAAATATTCTACTTCCACATTTTTACAATCCATATTCGAAAACAAGAAACAAAGTCATGATATCAAGGCTAAATCAATTAGCAAATTTCAACAGCGATTCAAACTCGATCGAACATTTCCCCATGATTCTGTGGATTAACTAACATAAACTGCAACTTTAGTTTTTTTTTTTTTTTTTTTTTTTTTTTTAAACAGTTTTAAGTTCATTTTTGATTTCTAAAGAGAACATTTTTTCAAGAAAAGAACGGGCTGAAAAATCAAAAACTGCTATATTCCCCATGTTTGATTGATGATTACCAAACTTTTTCTATTATGCTCTTTATTTGTCTATACTGCATGTTGCCTACAGATTTGTATCTGTATTATTTTTTTTTATGTAGGGGTACATTGAAATCTCTCTATAATTGTATTATATAATTGTATAATTGACATAATTGTACCTTTTTTTCTTAATTAATTATTGCTTGCCAAAACAAAATATTTCATTCATATATTAAGGGGTATATTGCTTTAAAATCTCTCCATTCATCTCTTCCTCTTCCTCACTGCAGGAGAGCCGAAGTATTTCACAATGACATTGGCACTTATCTGTCTAGACTATAATTGTGCAATTAATTGTTAAAACATTTTAGTATTAACTTGACCTTGTCTGGCATTGTCTCGATTAGGATTGTTTGATTAACTGATAACTAAAACATTAACACATCCAGGGACAAATCTAAATTACACATTTATGGAGTTATTTCTAAAATTCTTGTTGTTTTATATGAAACATCTATTTCCTTACTTTTAGGATTATAAAAATATTTAATAAGTCAGAATTAAATCCTTACTGTATATGTTCGCTCGTAAAACTAAAGGTGCTTCACGATGCCCCAGTAGAACCTTTTTGTCTAAATGGTTCCATAAAGAACCTTTAACATCTAAAGAACCTTCCTGTTTCACAAAAGCTTCTTTGTTTTGCAAAAGAAGGTTCTTCAGATTATAAAAAAAGATAAGAAAGAGATGGATCTTTAAAGAAGCGTTCTCTGAATGTTTCTTTGTGGAACCAAAAATGGTTCTTCCATGGCATCCCTGTGAAGAACCTTTTACACACTTTTATTATAAGAGTGTTGTGTCCGATGGAAATGTATAATAGTGGACAACTCATACAACTTTTATAATAACTGATAAAACAGTGAGATAATGCAACTGATAACACAGCTGATCCCATGAAACCACTGGATGAACACGAGACAAATATGGAATTTCCCTGAAATCAACATCTTCAGCAAATGAAGTAACTCAGGAAAAGAAAGAAAAAGCAAATCATTAGGCAACATCACTATCTTGGCTTCTGATCCACCACATCCCTCTGAGCACAGCAGGTTTCAGATGTTTATTATCATTATCAGGAAACGAGAGCGGTTTGATTTATCGATTTCAAAGATTTCACTTCCTACATTATTTTTTTTTTTTTGCCACATTTTCGGTTTAATTTATTACATGATAGGGCAAAACAACACTGAAAGAAAAGTCCTTTGAATTTACTTATTTTTAATGTGTACATCAGCCCCACATGCTCAGGATTCGGTTAACTGTCATAATTGTCCTCTTTTTATTAATTAATTATTACTTGCCAAACCGAAATAATTCATTCAAGTTAGACTACTTCAAATAATCGTGTTGAATCAAGATATTTTTTGTCATTAGACTAACACAAATTGCATAGGCAAAAAACTACAGTATATAGTGTAAAACTGTAAATATGAAAAGTAAAGCACATCTTGGGAGAAGTGGAGATCTGCAGTGCTTGTTTGGACTGTATAAGTGATTTCCATCAGAGGTCCAGCTCCGTCAGTCCGAGCCGGTGTCGTCTCTCCCCGGGACAGCTGCTGGCCGTGGGCTGGGATCTGGGGGACACTTGCTCGGGGGGAGGAGAGACCACATGAACTGATCCGAAAGACCCTGGTCGAGCAGCCTGGAGAACAACAGAACAACAATGAAAAATCACAAACCGGTTTTGATACTTTTTTTGCACTGGCCGATTTAAAGCAGTTCATAAAAATCCTCTATATTAAAGTTTTAGTTCATCTAGTTATTAGATAGTATCTTTTATACAGCTTTAATAGCTTTGAGCTCATCTGCGAGCGTTTTTTTTCTAAAAGCTGACAAAATAAACTTTAAGCAGATACACTATTGCTAATAAATGTATAAATTAATGCTTTCATTCAGTAAGGACGCATTTTCAATTGATCTAAAGTGACGGTAAAGACATTTATAATGCTACCAATTACACAATAAACGGCACAACAGTTTTCAACACTGATAATAATCAGAAATGTTTCTTGAGCAGTAAATCATCATATCAGAATGATTTCTGAAGATCATGTGACTCTGAAGACTGGAGGAACGATGCTGAAAATACAGCGGAGCATCACAGAAATAAATTCTATTTTTAAATATATTCACATAGAAAACAGTTATTTTAAATAGTAATTTCACAGTATTACTGTATTATTGATCAAATAAATGCAGCCTTTGTGAGCAGAAGAGACACCTTTCAAATAAATAAATGAAGAAACAGAGAAACAGACTAATATTAGCGTAGATGCCATTCTCCTAATGATTCTGTGTAAGAAGCCACATCTTCTCACAGAAGGGTTTATTTTAAACACTCGACTGACGTTATGAAGTGAGTTTGGTGTAAAATCATATTAACAATTGTTGTATTTTCACGTGCTTTCAGATGGAGCACCATTTACTACACAGAGCCGTAGTTCACCGAGAAGATACGCAAACAGCTGTCATTATCGCAAATGATTTCGACGATTTTCATAATCTTACGATTATATCGCCTGTGATTATGAATGTGATTTTTGCATAGCTTGTCAGTGAACTACGGCTCTGTGTAGTAAATGCTGCTCAGCCTGAAAACAGGTGATTTACTACTAATCACAGAAGCAGCTTTACTGACAAGATGTGCATGACAATCGAATGCGATTAACCGCGCAGCCCTAGCTACTGCATAACATAGTTAAAGTGATTAATATTGCTAATTTTAATGACTCCTAATCAATGCAATCCACCCACCATTGGTTGAAAAATGTCACATTTGACCTCAACAGGAACCTTGATCTCGAGCCCGTCATCAGCATTGATGTGTGAACCAGTGCAAAAGCCCTTGTGCTTCAGCCAACAGAAAGAAAGGTTACTCCACTTACAGACATTTGAGCGGTAAAGGCAATATAAAGCAAATTGTTTATTTGATTCTGATGTGAACAAGCTCTTACTGCTGACTCTGAGTCCTTCAGCTTGCATTGCGCCAGCTCGATATCAGCCGTGCTTTTCTTGCAGTCAGTCTCTTGAATGGTGAAGTCCACAAAATAAGACGGACCCACAACCCACTGCAAAACACAACACACATCTCCAGTCATGTATGCAGGACAGGACCAGTCGATCGATTGATTTACTGATGTTGACATACAGTACCTGCATGCTGGCTGCTGTTATATTCAGAAGAGCAAAGACATGTGGAGAAGCGCTGTCCTTGTTAAATTTCTGCAGGGCCAGCCTTGTGGTCTCAGATATAACGGGATCATCCAAGCGTTCTGCAGTTGGACAGTCGGGGCAAGTATTTACTATAGCTCGAGCTGCCACTGTGAAAGCATTAAAAAAAGTATTACACCTACGAACAAAGATGAAGGCATTATACAGAACAAAGCCACGAGTCTACAATCCAAGTTACTTTCGGTGTGTATAAGACACCATTATCTCTTTTCATTTTCTACAATATCCTGCATTAATGTAAGAGAAGTTAATGCAGTCACAGCACACCTTGTTGAATGGTGCAGTTGTAATTCTCAACTTTGATGGAGCTCTGAAGGGAAACCGATGCGTCACACGTCCCGAACACCTAAAGGAGTGTATCATATGTGTTTCATTGTATTTGACTATAAGAAGTCTATGAAGTTCTGATGATCTTCTCTACAGAGCAGAGCACATACCGGTAGACTGCCAACCCCCTTCACAGCACAGGATTTCCAGCTTCTCCTGCTGATCACATGACACTCTGTTTCCAGGACATCCATCGTCAGGTGGAAATGGTTCACGCCTTCTGCCTTTGATAGAAGAAAAGAAACTACCATGGAAGAATATCTCAAAGAATCAAGCTTTATAATGTTATCTTCGTTGCATGTCTTTTCGGATTTCATTACCCAAAAACCATGAACATGCATTTGGTTAAAAAAAAGTCAAAAAAGTACATATTTTCATATTTAAAAAATATCGGATATTTAATTTTTTTTTTTTTATAATTGTAAATTCATATTGCATCTTTTTTGTGTGTGTGTGTGTACACTTATTCACATTTAAACTGATCTGATAATATTTTTTTATCATGTAAGTGTAAAATCAGTATGCATAGCAGATTTCAGTTTGGTTTAATATATATATATATATATATATATATATATATATATATATATATATATATATATATATATATATGAAAATTATAAATTATAAAATCAATATTGAAATACTGTATATTCAGAAAACATTTTTTTTTTGGTTTGAAAAAACAATTAAATAATTAGTAAATAATTCAACACAATTAAATGAGAATTAAGTAGTTTAAAATGTTATACATGGAAGACACAAGATGTAGATGTTATCCACGTTTTAATTTATTTTACCCCTTTAACCTTACTTAAAGGGATAGTACACCCAAAAAATGATTTGCTCATCCTTATGTTCATCCAAACGTGTGTGTTTTTTTCTTCTGCTGAACTGAAAAGATGATATTTTGAAGAATGCTGGTAACCAAAGAGTGTTTGTTACTATACCAGCAACTGTTTGGTTATCAACTTTCTTCAAAATATCATCTTTTGTGTTCAGCAAAAGGAAGAAACTCATATAGGTTTGAAAGAACTAGAAAGTGGGAATTTTAGTTTTTGGGTCAATTAACCCTTTATCAGTCACTGTTTCTTCTTGTCATTTTGGGCATCTTCATTCAAAACTCCCGTTGTTACTCAGATGCATCCACATTAGTATCAGCACTCACTCACCTTTATGTCCTGTGTGACATCATGAAGTCTGTTGAGTGAGAGCACGTAGCCCTCCTGTCTGTCAGCGTTGATCTGCTCTAGTGTGTCCTCGGCGGCCTTCACCACAGCGGCGTCCTGGCATCCAGCGGTTATGAGCGAGGCGCTGCCGTCCTGCCACAACACACACACCAACAACAGCAAGAGCACAGACTGTGTCCTCATCTCTGTGTTCCTGGGACACTTCTGCAGAGAGATGGCAGGTGAAAACTTACACAAAGCACTGAACTTTCCCCTGCAGCTGTCAGCAAACACAGGCTTTATCTGCTCTATGTGCTCCTGTCTGCCAGCTCGTAAACAGTGATGCAATACAGGTCGAAACTACAGCACTGAAGGCTTGAAGCTGCTGCTATTATCATGAGAGTCATATTTGACATTAGCATGCACTGACATAATAAACATGTTATCATAGAAATATATTATTAACATGAATACATTTGAATGCAATAAATATTACAGGGGTCATTCCTGGGATTCGGTAGTATAGTTTATTCATAGTGTGAGTTCACCAAAATTAACTGCTAGAAGCTTTTCACAAAACTTTGGGATGCCCATTTTTAAAATAATTATTGCATTGTAATATTTTTTTGCGTAAAATAATGTATAATATCTATCTTAAACCAAGCATTCTGTCATGTCAAGTACATGAGTTTGTACTTAAGAGAATTATGAACAAAATGTGATTTTCGGCAACAGTGTAAGGACTCATTTCAGTTCCTTTCTTGTAAAAAAAATATTTTTCTAAAAATAATGCTAAATATTTGATAAAGAAGACTTTAAAGTAATGTCCGTCAGCCTGAACTCAACCCCGTCTCTCTAATCATTCTACGCCCCTAAATAATCATTTCGTCTCGACTCATTTGTGACATCATTTCCCAGAAATGACATCGTTCAGGTCTCTTTAGTGCAGAAAATGGTTATGTATATCTTACTTTTATTCATATTTTTGAGGCATGTTATAGTCGGGGAGGGTACAACTCAACCCCATCAGATAAAATTAAGATAATTATTAATTATTAATAACTTTTTCAACATTTTATTTGAATACATAAGTATATACAGTGTACTTATTTTATTGCTGGCATATACTCTGCTACCCGACATGAGGAGCAGCGGCCACAACCCTGTCACAAATATATATTTCTCAATGTTACAGGGTTGTAAACTTGGTACAGGGTTGAGTTATTTGCTTCATTTTATTATAATTTTAATGAACAAATAAAAAAAAAAAAATCATGGTTTCAGTAAATACATACAGTATACTCCAAAATCATGACTCATATTTTTGTTTTAAATATAATTTTGATGTAATATCTCCACTTAAACGTTGATGAGCATCATACATCATACATCATACACATCTGCAGCAGACAGACAATGTTAGCATGCAGATATGTTGACCCAGAGACAACGGGACAATATGAGAGAGAAACAAAACCAAACATTTTCATTTAAGCCAATGAATCCCTTCAAATGTGTTACAGACTTCAACCCCGTCAAATTACTATTATTAGAAAAATACAGGGAAGAACATTAAGAACAATAGTGTTTCTTGCTGATTACCATCTGACATCTTAAGGACTAATACAATAACATTGTGGTTTTAGTTTAGATGTAAAATTATTTTTACAAAAATAAAGAGACCGTAGACAAACAGCTTGTGTATTTTCAGATTCAGTCCTGTAAAAATGTGGAAATTATTATACATTTTACATTTGTTATCATTAAATTGCTATAGGGATATGTTTGTTTTATAACAATTTCTGTTAAAAAAATAAATAAATAAATAAAAAAACCAACTGAAAATAATAAAAGGTCTTTAGTGCCTGAAAATGTTTTTTTGGAGGTTTGATATGTAACTAATGATATAACGTATTTAGAAGTTGAATCACAAGTAGATGAAAAATATATTCCAAGTTTAATAGTTACCGAGTCTCAGGAATGACCCACAGAACAAGCTTCCCTAACAGCCTACTAATGAATTCAAAAGAAAATGACCTTCAGCGAAAATACTGTTAAAACATATTCAGTTACTGTAATACAACAACAGCCTACTTTCTAATAAATATATATATATATTTTCTATATTTTCGTTATCATCTAAACATTGTCTTACAGCTCCAATCTACAGCTGGAAGTAAGTCCAAGTTTACAAACAGGGTTCTCCCGTTACAGCGTCACGTGTGACCTGCTTCTTCTGTGGTTTCTATTGGCAGTTTGCAAGACAAGTGCATTACCTCCATCTACTGGACTGAGCTGTGATCTCATTGGGATATTTTTATATAATCTGCTGTATTAATAAAAAACAACAACAACAACCAATCCTAAATCCTGTTTACAACCTGAGTTTCTTTCAGAAAGATCATGCCAGCCTTATTTATAAATTAAATGAATTACCTGATGCACCCCATCTATATCCCAATAAATATTTTAGTATATGTATACCTCTCTTGCACTTATCTGCCGTTTTTTCTCAGATAACCAAAAGCCCCACTCATTCGACCATCTGACAACCTGATATATTGCGTTTTGGATTTTTGACTCCTCACCCATAATGCCCTATCATCAGCATATAAAGCTTAAACAAAATAGGTCAACATACAGTCCCTTGAGGTGTACCGTTTTTTATTGAGTAAGTTTTTGACTAGGCAAACTCTTTATTTACTTGTGCCTTCCATGTTTCATTCTCCAAACCAATAATGCCATTTCATTTTTAATTTACTGAAAGCTTCAAGTGCAGTTTATCTGCATAACAGCAAAAGTATGTGGTGATATGCGCACAGGATGCAATGTGCCAAATATAGAAGACGTGCAGTTAATTATTTGTAATGCTAGACGTCCAAACATATCACAGCATTGTTGAAACCATGCTTTTTTGTTTGCTGTAAAATGGTTCACCACTGCTGTGTGTATCTTGTTGCAAAATGCAGTGAAAAATCCTACACAACGGTAATAGAGTGATTCATTCGATTTGTGTTTACTTTGAGTATGACTTTAGCCAGATAAAAGTAATCAAAAAATCTGTTTACGTGGTAGGTTCTTAATAAGAGTATTGTCTTAAAATCTGAATATAGTTATCCATGTAAACGTAAACGTACCTACTGTCATTGGCCTCCAGACCCTCAGTGTCACCCCAACTCTCCATCCGCTCAGCTCCATCTTGGGCTCCTTATCCATCATTCTCTGTCAGTCGGCCCCCTGGTGTTGTCGGCTCCATTTATATATATATATATATATATATATATATATATATATATATATATATATATATATATATATATACAAACCTGATTCCAAAAAAGTTGGGACACTGTACAAATTGTGAGTAAAAACAGAAACACAATACAACATAGATGACATATCAAATGTTTAAACTGAGAAAATGTATCAGTTTAAGGGAAAAATAAGTTGATTTCAAATTTCATGGCTTCAACACATCTCAAAAAAGTTGGGACAAGGCCATGTTTAACACTGTGTGGCATCCCCTCTTCTTTTTATAACAGTCTGCAAACGTCTGGGGACTGAGGAGACAAGTTTCTCAAGTTTAGGAATAGGAATGTTGTCCCATTCTTGTCTAATACAGGCTTCTAGTTGCTCAACTGTCTTAGGTCTTCTTTGTCACATCTTCCTCTTTATGATGCACCAAATGTTTTCTGTGGGTGAAAGATCTGGACTGAAGGCTGGACATTTCAGTACCCGGATCCTTCTTCTACACAGCCATGATGTTGTAATTGATGCAGTATGTGGACTGGGATCGTCATGATGAAAATGCAAGGTCTTCCCTGAAAGAGATGACGTCTGGATGGGAGGATATGTTGTTCTAGAACTTGGATATATCTTTCAGCATTGATGGTGCCTTTCCAGATGTGTAAGCTGCCCATGCCACACACACTCATGCAACCCCATACCATCAGAGATACAGGCTTCTGAATTGAGCGCTGAAAACACCTTGGGCTGTCCTTGTCCTCTTTAGTCCGGATGACATGGAGTCCCAGTTTTCCAAAAATAACTTCAAATTTTGATTCGTCTGACCACAGAACAGTTTTCTACTTTGCTGGCAGCCATATCACCCTGGAGCCCAAGACCGGTTTCCCACTAAAGCTAAGCAGGGCTGAGCCTGGTCAGTACCTGGATGGGAGACCTCCTGAGAAAACTAGGTTGCTGCTGGAAGAGGTGCTAGTGAGGCCAGCAGGGGGTGCTCACCCTGTGGTCTGTGTGGGTCCTAGCGCCCCAGTGTAGTGATGGGGACACTATACTGTCAACAAGCACCGTCCTTCGGATGAGACGTTAAACCGAGGTCCTGACTCTCTGTGGTCATTAAAAATCCCAGGATGTCTTTCGTAAAGAGTAGAGGTGTGACCTCGGCATCCTGGCTAAATTTGCCCTTTGACCTCCGACCATCATGGCCTCCTAACAATCCCCATATCTGCTGATTGGCTTCATCACTCTGTCTCCTCTCCACCAGTAAGCTGGTGTGTGGTGGGTGTTCTGGCGCACTATGGCTGCCGTCGCATCATCCAGGTGGATGCTGCACACTGGTGGTGGATGAGGAGATACCCCCTGACTATGTAAGCGCTTTGAGTGCCTAGAAAAGAACTATATAAATGTAAGGAATTATTATTATTATTACTTTAAATGAGCCTTAACCCAGAGAAAATGCCTGCGCTTCTGAATCATGTTTAGATATGGCTTCTTTTTTTACCTATAGTGTTTTAGCCGGCAATGGCGAATGGCACGGTGGATTTTGTTCACCGGCAACGTTTTTTTGAAATATTCCTAAACTCTTTTTATACCCAGTCACGTTGCCAAATTGGTCCTCCAGCTGTTCCTAATATGTACATTTAACTTTTCCGGTCTCTTATTGCTACCTGTCCCAACGTTTTTGGAATGGGTAGCTCTCATGAAATCCAAAATGAGCCAATATTTGGCATGCCATTTCAAATTGCCTCACTTTCAATATTTGATATGTTATCTATATTCGATTGTGAAGTTTATGAGATTTTTAAATTATTCCATTCCTTTTTAACTCACAATCTGTACAGTATCCCAACTTTCTTGGAATTGGGTTTTTGGAATAGTAACAGATACTATAAACTGAAACATAAACTAAAATACAGTACATTTATTTAATTTATTTAATAAGTTAGGCTTTTGTTTCAATTTTTTACTCAGGCTGGCTAGCTAAAAGTTAGCTAAACAAATAATACTACTACCGTTTAACAACAAACAACAGATAGAATACAACAAAACTGAAGTGAAGATAATGATTAGATGCTCAGTCTTGGTGCTAATTCTGTGTTTATCACCAGGTTCACTCAGGTGTGTTGGCCAAATCACCACTTAAGGCCAAATATTCAATAAATGAAGAGCAGAGAGATAATTCTTATTATTCTGTTTATTCCTTCCTCTTACTTGTATGTAGAGTGAGTTTAAAGGTGTGTAATTTCGAGTGTGGTTTCTATAAAGAGAGAAACAAATACAAATGAATAAAGGAAACATGCATACACTCATTCCTATAAGCACTAATACACATTACAAACATACTGTAAATAAACATTAGTTAGAATATGACTATATATATCTTAAACCCTAAATGTAAGCAGAGAGAGAGGATTCAAACACTTCTCAGATTTTCTACCATGCATTAAGTTACCAATAACTAAGAAAGAACTTACTGTTGTCTGTGCCATAGCTGTTGATTGATTGGTAACCTTGGTGGATGCAGACTTTGATAATGTTCATAAGCACCGACTGCCTTCAGTGGCTGCGCTTCTCGTCCTGTGTGCGACCTCCTTTTAGAAGCGTCTCGTCCATCAGCTTCTGTAATGGGGAGCAACGCCGTGTCAAAAAAACAAACAAAAAAAAACCCTGTTTTAAATAATGCACTATGACACTTCTGCTCTCTTGCGCTCCATTTGGAACGTTCGAACCTCGCGATGACGTCACTCGCCGGTCCCTGATAAGCGCTTACTCACAGAGTCGACGCGCAGTTGGTGAGAATCGGAGCGTTTGTGAAGACTGTCACTTGAGCAAGTTTACAGAGCGGTAGAAAAAGTCTACTTGCGCGAGTCTGCAGACAGAAACGCACAGAGTACAGACTAAATCTTCGAGTCTACACAGAGTTCGTCCACACTCGGCATCAAGATGTGCACCTCATCTGAGTCAGTGCCCAAGAGCGCTGTATATGAGACAGAAGCGGCTGCGTGGCTGGATAACATCAGCTTCTGCAGCGGCTTCTGTCAGTGGATCGACGAAGAGTTGAGCGTCGATTCACTGCCAGCTGAGTCCCAGCAGCCTGTGCAGTCAACAAGCGCTTCACAAGCAGAAGCAGAAGCAGAAGCAGAAGCAGAAGCAGTGAGTGCACAGCCTTCTGCTGAGAAAAGCCCAACAGGTCAGACTAGTATTACAAACTGAACTTTCATCTCATTATAAAATAAACTGTGTTTTATTGTTGGGAAATAATTGCATTATATATATATACACACAAACACACACACACACACACACACACACACACACACACACACACATATAAACTGTGGTCAGATACTGTATGTGGTCTAATACTTTCCTCTTTGGTTTTCTTCAATGAAGAAGTTCCATCTCGAGGCAACAGGAGAAGCAGAATCCATGCCTTCTTCAAGAGAGCATGGAAGGCTGTTAAGAAGCCGTTCCTCCGTTGCAGACGGACAAGAGTGGAGTCCAGTCCTGAAACAGCGTCTGTCCCGGGACCGTCTGGGCTCCAGAACGTGCCTGACACCGAGCCGGCATCTGCCTCAGGTCTTCCCAATTGGGAGCCAATGACCGGTGAGTGTGATGTCAGCTCTACCCTCATTTTCTATTATTTTTCAAGTATTATTTTTTTACTTCGTAATTCTGATATCACCTAACATGTAAACTTTAACCATGTACATATTGTTTGCTCATTGTTTAAGAGACATATTCCAGCAGTGCTATAATATAAGAGCTGTAATCCTGCCATCTCTTGTGTTTTTCAGAACCTATGTACAGTTTATACACACTGCAGGGATTGATTGGAAACGGAAGTTTCGGCAAGGTGTTCAAGGCAATACGGAAATCTGACGGCCAAGAGGTAACACGCTTTCACTGAACATTATCCTCATGTCCACTCCATCCAAATGCATGTTTAAAATAAAATACATACTGAAGAATCTGAGAACAATAAATAATAATTCTGTTTTTCATCTCTTTGCAGGTTGCCATTAAAGGACTGTGCAAATTCAACAACAGGCGTTATCTTAAAATTGTAAGTTGGCAAAGATGAAAGAATCCATATTTAGTTGACATATTCAAAGGTGCACACAGATCTACAAAATTTGATATGTGTTTTTATACGTACAGACAATAGGGAACCTTCTTTTCTTCTAATGTGACCCCACATTAAGGGTTTTACCATATTTACTGTAGTTAACACACCACAAATAAAAGTGAAAGGTAAAGCCTTGAGCTGGAAAGTCTCTGTTGATTACATGTAAAAATACTAAAGCAGTTTGTTGTGGTTCATAGCCTGGTTGCTCCGCACCTCTGCCTAGAGAAGTGGCTCTGATGCTGCTGTTGAGGCGTCCTCCAGTTAGCCCCTACGTCATACAAATGTACGAGTGGTTTGATCGACCCAAGATCTTCTCTCTTATTCTGGAGTGCCCTCAACCGTGCATGGTCCTGCGAAAGTTCATCACGGTTTCGTCAGGACTGACTGAAACGATCGCGTCCATCTTAATGCGTCAGTTAGTCCTGGCAGTGCAGCACTGCATAGACCACGGCGTTTTTCACAACGACATCCACGCTGACAACATCCTGGTGACCACAGACACTCTGGAGATCAAGCTGATTGACTTTGGCGCCGCTCACCTGTTTGAGAGCACAGGCTACGACACCTGGAAATATTTAGGTGAGCTGGCGTTCTGTATTTATTTTTTATTGTAAAATATTGGGAAAATAAGCGTGGGAAATGAAATGTTCTTGCTTGCAGGAGCAGCAGAGTACTGTCCTCCAGAGGCTTTTTCGCAGCCCAAATACCACGCCGTCCCAACAAATGTCTGGGCTCTGGGCGTTACGCTGTATCTGATGGTGAACAGACGGCTGCCCTTTTACAACATCCGGGAAACATTGGAAGCTTCCCCTAAGTTTTGGAAGCCCACCTTGTCCATAGGTGAGGAAACAGAGACTGATAAACATGTTAATGTTTCCATATACCTTCAGTCATCAGAAGATATGTTCATACATGTCTCCTCCAAACTCTTACAGCATGCCGTGATCTGATTGGCCAGTGTCTGAACCGCGATCCAGCGAAGCGGCCGACTTTAGAGCAGATCTTAGAGCACCCCTGGTTCAAAAGGTGGCTCTAGAATGAAGGCAGGCGAGGGATTCCCTCTCTCATGAGCCTCAGACCTAATCATTCTCCATAGAGGTCAAGTACTGTCATATGTTTCAATTCTAAATGATGTTGAGAAAACAAAACAGTTGTTGACCGCAGAGCACTTTAATGTTCTGGTCCTATTATAGACGACATAGTAATATGATAATATGAAAAGTACTGGACTAGATAGAAACATGATTCCAAATCTTCTTGAGACCATGAACCCAAACAGACCTCTAAAGGACCAGTGTGGACATTAGGGTGTGCTTCCCATCTAACGCTCCTGTGCAGTTAGGGAAATTCCACCTAGATGAAAACTTTGAAGAGATATTCCTCTCCTGCTCAGTCGGTCTTTCTAGGTGTGTGTATCCATCATGCACCTGTTCAGTGCAGCACATGTGTCCTCGATGGATTTAGCCACTGTGCTCTCCTGGAAACAATAGTGAGAGGCAAGCGTTCTGACTAATTTCCTGATATAAAATAAACTTTAATATAAACATTCATTTCTGTCTCTTCACAGATAATGAGTGCAGGGCAAGATGGAAGCCACTTCGAGACAAACACATCAAGTGGAAAAAAAGACAGCAGTTGTCAAGTGGCTCTGGAGCAATGGGTCAACAGGAATGGAAATAAGCTGCTGCCATTTCCTTCCTGAATGTATTTATACAAAATTGAAGGTAATATTTTTTTTGTAATTGTTTTAATGTAGTAATTTGTATTAATTCACTTCAAATTAACTTATTAAGAATGCAAGTGCATGACTTGAAGTAAACTTTTAACAGGAGTAAAAAAAAAATAATGGTACTAAACTGTGCATGCTTTTATTTGTTTCTCTGTATTTTCCTCAGTAAGATCAGTAATGTTGATTTTGTTGAAACTATACGCCTCCATCCTCAGTCGCTCCAACTCCGGTCTTCCAGAGCCCTGCCTCTGCCTTGGTTGCATGAGCCTTCAGCTCCACCTTGGCCCTCCGGACCCTCAGTGACACCCAGACTCTCCATCCGCTCGTCTCCATCCTGGGCTCATCATCCATCGGCTCAGTCTCTGTATGTCGGCCCCCTGGTGTTGTCGCCTCCATGGCTCCTCCCTGCTCCCTCCATTCACTCCACCCTGGCACTATGGACTATGTTCCCTCTCCATTGCCTGCCCCCTGATCATCCACCCTCCCTCCTCTGTTGGGCTTTTTTGTCGGCACGAGGACATGCCGTTCTGGGAGGGGTCAAACTCTGTTTTGGTTTAAAGTCTTCTTCTGTATTTTGTCCGTTCTCGTTGATGTTTATTCATTGATCTAATGTGGATTTATTTAGCTGTCTCCTGGATATTCTTATTAAAATACCTTTTTTCTTTATCTCCTTCATCCTCGTGTGTTTGTACCTCACCAACCAATAACAATATATTGGGTGAATTGCCCTAATGAAGGAAATTTTTGGCATTTCAGATTTCTGTGACATATTGCGATGTGTAGCATTAAATAATAATAATAATAATATTAAAAATTAAATCCACACCTAATACCATAATAAAAAACAGAATGTGTCCTAAATAAATCGAAAGAGAAAATGCAGATACCACATTCTTAAAATACATTTTAGACATATTGGTGCTCTTGGTTCTTGGTGCAAGTCGCCTGAGAAAAATGTGGGACAGATGTGTTCCTAATGTGGGACACTGATAAGTCTTTGATAAGAGGCCAAAATCACCTTTCATGTAGAACATTCAAATCTTAAAAGTTAGTTTTTCTCTTGGTTATAGATGGATAAAATATGGATAATCAAACGTCATCAGACAGATAATACAATATGATAGTATTGATGCATTTATAATAAAGACATTAAGCAAATATTATCTTAGACCTGTGTTATTTTATGTAACTAGAATTCCTGACTGTTCTCTAGTTCAACAAACACAACCACAGCAGGCATAACCTAGGCCTATTTAAAGACAAAAAATAAAACCACAGTTGATGCTTTATGTTAAGTTAAGCTTAACTTTAGGCTAGATCATCAACATTTATTTAAGACCAGTTTGCCTAATGCTTCCTATTTTAATAAACAAACACATACAATCATAAGTGTCTTTTTGAAAACCTCTAGCAGCTAGCCTGCACAAACCTTGAGGACGACCTGAATAAAAACAACCTACAGAGGTTAACTCATTACATCTCTGAAAACAAGCAGTCCTTTGCATGTCAAGACACCACATTTATCACATTTAATCCCATCTGCAGTAACAGCATACTTATATTGTATAACAAGACTAAAACTATGTAAATAATATTTTTTGCCACATAAACCATAACCCTCCACACATTTTTGACTGACTGAAGGACTGTACCACATTAGGCTAATCATACTGTCCCACTTTTCGAAAATGAAAGTGGGACGGTAGAATATTTGAATAAAATAGAAAATACATTTAGCTGACGCCTTTATCCAAAGCAACTTACAATTGCTATATATGTCAGAGGTGTACACACCTCTGGAACAACTAGAGGTTAAGTGTCTTGCTCAGGGACACTTGGTATCTCACCGTGGATTCGAACCCAGGTCTCTCACACCAAAGTCATGTTGCTCCTTCAATTATGCTCCTTGATATCAAGTTTGTAAAAATTCACTGACCTTTGGGTGGTCTTCACACAATGTTCTTCCAGTTTGATGATTCCTCCACCCTCATTTATAACTGTAAATTTGAATGGTGATGTTATTTTGATCACATGACACCACAGCTTTGGTAACGCCTCTAGGTTACGAATGTGACCCTAGTTCCTCTTCAGGAACTCTGAGTCGAACGCTTTGGGGAAACACCTTTGGCAAGATCAACTCTGAATATAGTGTTCAATCTGTCCGGGCGTGACGTCATGGGCGGGGTGACGTAGCGACCAGGAAGCGATAAAGGCACATGCTGTGTAGCTGGCTTCAGCTTCGAGCAGGGAAGCAAGCTCTCCGGCAGGGGTGCCGGGAGTATGGCGATACGACGCAGAGTCTTGTTCCTTCGAGAAACTAGGGTTACATTCGTAACCCAGAGGCGTTCCTCTTCAGGAACTCGAGCTGTGTCGAACGCTTTGGGGAATGATGTCCCCATGCTGTCAGATTTCCAAACCCCTGCCTAGTGTGTATCCGAAGAGCACAGCTAAGGCGAGAGGACAGAAGAGCCGGGGGTGGGCCGCATATCTAGATTGTATAATCTGGCAAATGTAGAGGGCGTGGACCATCTGCGTTGCAGATGTCCAAGAGGGACACACCTGCTAAGAAGGCCTTAGTGGCCCCCATACCCCGAGTGGAGTGAGCCTTGACTCCCAAAGGAAGGGGAAGACCAGAGGAAAGTATTGAGACCATTTTGTGACAAGGCTCTCAGATGGATAGTTTTGGTAGATAGATTTGGCAGAAATTTTCCTAGGAAATTTACCATGCCTAATGCACGTAAAACTCCCCTTTTGTCATTAGGTGGAGGCATTTCCAAGAGGGCTTGTACTTTAGCTGGATCTGGTTCCACATCTTTTGCAGACAATGAGTTACCTAAAAAGGTTATCTTTGTGATTCCAAATAAACACTTTTTCTTGTTCAACTTTAAATCATGTGCTCTAATTCTTTCCATCAGTTTTAATAGTCGCTGATTATGTTGTTCAGGAGTGGACCCCGCACCACAAGATCATCAATATATACACGAACACCCTCAAGTCCTTCAATAAGTGTTTCCATAGCACGATGAAAAATCTTGGGGGCTTCCCAAATGGAAGACGAAGAAAAAAATATCTTCCAAAAGGAGTATTAAATGTACAATATTCACTACTCTCAGAGTTTTCAATATTCTCTTCATCGAATTTGCCAGAAAACCTGGGATGCATATAATTTACTAAAAAATCTTGCCCCTGACATTTCACTAAGAATCTCTTCACGTGTGGGTATCTGATAGTGTTCTTGTTTAATGTTATCATTAAGATCTTCTGGATCTAGACACACTCTTAATTCCCCATTAGGTTTTTTCACACATGTGATGGAGTTTACCCAATCAGTTGGTTGTTCCATTCTTTGAATGACTCCTAAATGGGTTGTACGATCCAATTCTTGCTTCAAGGGCTCTTTCAGAGGGACAGGAACACGCCGAGGAGCATGTATGACAGGTGTAGTGTCATCCTTCAGTTGTATTTTGTACGTATATGGAAGTGTTCCTTGACCTTCAAAACCTCTGAAAACTGATTAACAATATTAGTAACACGATCACAGACAGTGTGAACGACTACATTCTCTTTGTTAACTTGATACACTCGTTTAACCAGCTGAAGGTCTTCACATGCTCTATCTCCCAGAAGATATTCATGGCCATTGGGAACCACAACAAACATTACATTTTTTGTCTTTCCTTTGACTTGTATCTTCAATCTACAAATTCCTTGCGATTCAATTGGTTGTCCATTATAGGTTTTAAAGGGAACTATCTGTTTTTGAATTAGGGGGTTTTCTTTCAATACTTTCACATCTCAGATGTTAATTAAGTTGAACTTAACACCAGTGTCTAACTGAAAAGGTACTATTGTCCCATTAACCACAAGAGGAACAATCCACTTAGTGGACTGCACAGAATCCTCAATAGAGACACCTCTTGCCCAGCCTGGAGCTGCATCCTCTTCAGAAACCATCTGCACATAAAAGGAATCACTCAAGATATCACTATCATCTATATCCTCCACGACATGTACTCTGTGTTCCGGTTTAAATTATTTTGACAAGCACATTTTTGCAAAGTGGTTTACCAAATGCTGGACATTGTCTGAACTTATGTTTACTCCCACAACGTTTAAAAAGAAATGTTTCATTTTCAGTGCTTTTAAAGCTTCTTGCATTACATTGTTTCTTATCTCGGAAAGATATGGCATCGATGGCTGCGGCTGCATTCGGAGAGGACGTCACTGAAGAAACATCAAACTGCATCACTTGCTGTCTCTCTAATTCACTGGATTGGCACAATTCAACAGCATGATCCAATGTGAGTTCAGACTCTCGTAACAATCTTTCTCTGACTTTCTTGTCACATATGCCGAAAACAATGTGATCACGAATCATGGAATCCTTTATTTCATCGAAATTACAGGTTTTTGCCTTTATCTTAATATCAGTAAGAAAGCAATCAAAAGCCTCTCTTTCATGCTGCAGTCGAGTTCAAAATACATATCGCTCATAGGTCTCATTCTTCTTTGACAAACAATGAGCATCAAATTTTTCCAATACTTTATCTAGTTTCTTCTTATCCGCCTCATCTTCAAAATTAAATGTGTTGTATACTTCCACAGCGTCTACTCAAGCAATAGTAAGTAACATAGCAATCTTCCTTTCATCTGAAGCTTCTGCTTGGCCAACAGCTAAAACATACAGCGTTTGTGCGGGCAGGGAGGAACACACAATCTGCAGAACGATCCAGAATCGCCCCTCAAATGTTGAGTCTTTGCTTTGCTCTTAGGCATATTGTTGTATAATGGACAGACAACAGTAAATAAGACTCACAAGACAGACTTTTAGACACACAGAGCGCTTGCTGAAAGACGGGAAGCTGAAGCCAGCTGAAGCCAGCACGTGCCTTTATAGCTTCCTGGTCGCTACGTCACCCCACCCGTGACGTCACGCCTTTCCATTGGACAGATCGCACACGATATTCGGAGTTGATCTTGCCAAAGGCATTTCCCCAAAGCATTCGATGCAGCTCGAGTTCCTGAAGAGGAACCCAGAGTTTCACTGGAATTCATGTATTAATGGAGGAGCTACAAATAGGAAACCTTAAGTGTCCCACATTAGGCAGTGTCCCACTTTAGGGCAATTCACCCATATATACAGGTGTTGGTCATATAATTAGAATATCATCAAAAATTTTATTTATTTCACTAATTCCATTCAAAAAGTGAAACTTGGATATTATAGTAATTCGTTACACACAGACTGATATATTTGAAATGCATATTTATTTTAATTCGGATGATTATAACTGACAACAAGGAAAATCCCAAATTCAGTATCTAAGAAAATTAGAAAATACCTTAAAACCAATACAAAGAAAGGATTATTTTCTTTAATCTTGGCCAACTAAAAAGTATAAAAATGAAATGTATGAGCATGTACAGCACTCAATACTTAGTTGGGGATCCTTTTGCCTGAATTACTGCAAGCAATGCGGCGAGGCATGGAGTCGATCATTCCTTGGCACTGCTCAGGTATTATGAGAGCCCAGGTTGCTCTATTAGTGGCCTTCAGCTCTTCTGCATTCTTGGGTCTGGCATATCGCATCTTACTCTTCACAATACCCCATAGATTTTCTATGAGGTTAAGGTCAGCCGATTTTGCTGGTCAATTAAGAAAAGCGATACCATGTGTCACGTTCGGTGATACAAGAAACACAGGAGAGATCCAAATGCAGGTAAGAGGTTTATTGGGGGCAATCCAAAAGGGTAAACAGTCCAGGCAGGGTCAGAACCAGGATATCCAATAAACATAACAAACAAAAACAAGAACACACGGCAAGAGTCAGGTAGGAACTCAGGAAAGTATCACACATAAGACAAGGACTCCGTGACACAGACTCAGACAGACCAGGTATAAATACACAGTTGGATAATGAGGGAACTGGAGACAGGTGGGGAACAATCAATTATCACAAACAAGGAGGAAGGTGACCAAATAAGGGAACAGGAAGTGATAAGGTGACAGACACCGTGGAAAAGGAGGACACCTAGTGGAAACCCAGGGAACACAACCCAGACACTGTGACAGTACCCCCCCTCTACAGAGTGGCTCCCAGACGCTCCACGACAGACACAAAACAGAGACCAGGAGGGAGGCGGACAGGTGGAGGCTCAGGGTGAGGGACGGAGGGCCAGAAAAGAAAAACATGGGGAACAGGCACCAGAATGTAAACACAAAACAGGGAGGCCAGGAGGGAGGAGGACCAGAGGAGGTTCAGGGGGAGGGACGGAGGGCCAGACTAACAGAGGGGAACAGGGACAAGAGTGAACACACAAAACAAAAAACAAACAACAACATGAAGCCCCCCCAGGGCGGAGCAGAAGACCACCACGTCCGTGTGATGGAGATTGGAGTCCCCCAGGGTGGAGCAGAAGACCACCACAACCGTGTGGTCAGAGTGGAAGCCCCCCAGGGCGGAGCAGAAGACCACCATGTCCTCGTGGTCGATGCCAGAGTCCCCCAGGGTGGAGCGGAGGACCACCACGTCCTTGTGGTCGACGTCGGAGTCCCCCAGGGCGGAGCAGATGACCATCACGTTCCAGTGGTCGATGCCGGAGTCCCCCAGGGCAGACCAGAAGACCACCACAGCCGTGTGGTCAAGGCGGAAGCCCTCCAGGGCGGATCAGACCTCCGTGTGGCCGGACCAGCGGAACGATGAAGCTCTGGTAATCCCCTGGTGTTTTTAATGGACTCCAGAAGATCGGTGCTGGCCTGACTCTGCTCGCGAAGATTCTTGGTGACTTGCATTTGTACATGAAGATCACTGGTGATTTGTATTTGTACATAAAGATCACCGGTGACTTGATTCAGTCCTTGAAGATTCAGTCCTTTAAGATCACCAATGACTTGACTCTGTCCTTGAAGATCACCGGTGACTTGACTCTGTCCTTGAAGATCAACGGTGACTAGCCTTGTCTCTGGAAAGTCCATGGTACCTAGCCCTGGCTCAGGAAGGTCATCGGTGACTAGTCCTGACTCTGGAGGGTCAGCGGTGACTAGCCCTGACTCTGGAAGGTCAGCGGTGACTAGCCCTGACTCTGGAAGGACAGCGGTGACTAGCCCTGACTCTGGAAGGACAGCGGTGACTAGCCCTGACTCTGAAGGGTCCACGAACACCTGACTCGACTCTGGAGAGTTCACCGGAACCTGACTCGGCCTCCGGAACAGCATTGGGCACCGCCTCAGCATCGGCCACCACCTTGGCCTCTGGAACAGCCTCGACCTCCAGAACAGCATCGGGTAACGCCTTGGCATCGGACTGCTCGGGAACGTACTCCTGGCCGGTAGCGGCCCGCTCGGGAACGTCCTCCGGGCTTGTCCGACGCCTGTCTCCTCCTCCTCCTGCTGTGGTGCTGGGCTGGCGGCCATCTTGTGCTGTGGCGCTGGGCTGGCGGCCATCTTGTGCTGTGGCGCTGGGCTGGTGGCAGTCTTGTCTGGAAACTCAGGTGTGGTTGCTGCATCCCACTTAGCACGATTGCGCAGGTAATGGGTAAACCCCCAAAAGTCCAGAATCTCCAACCCTTTCATCTCCCATTGAGGCAAGGGTCATCCATGCAATCATTAAACAAGTCTTTTAGTGCTGCATCATTATAACCTAACCCGACTGCCATGGTCCAAAACAATTGCGCCAGGCCACCCACCTCACTTCCCCTTTGACGAAGGGTGGTTAAGTTCAGGAATCTCCCCCTCCGTCCCTCCATGGTGGCCGGTGAACAGATTCGAAATCTCACACTGCTGGATCTAGGCATGACGGAGTCCTTCTGTCACGTTCGGTGATACAAGAAACACAGGAGAGATCCAAATGCAGGTAAGAGGTTTATTGAGGGGCAATCCAAAAGGGTAAACAGTCCAGGCAGGGTCAGAACCAGGATATCCAATAAACATAACAAACAAAAACAAGAACACACGGCAAGAGCAGACTCAGGAAAGTATCACACATAAGACAAGGACTCCGTGACACAGACTCAGACAGACCTGGTATAAATACACAGAAGGATAATGAGGGAATTGGAGACAGGTGGGGAACAATCAATTAACACAAACAAGGAGGAAGGTGGCCAAATAAGGGAAAAGGAAGTGATAAGGTGACAGACACCGTGGAAAAGGAGGACACCTAGTGGAAACCCAGGGAACCCAATCATCAATCAATCACCTTTATTTATATAGTGCTTTAAACAAAATACATTGCGTCAAAGCACTGAACAACATTCATTTGGAAAACAGTGTCTCAATAATGCAAAATGATAGTTAAAGGCAGTTCATCATTGAATTCAGTTATGTCATCTCTGTTCAGTTGAAATAGTGTCTGTTTTTATTTGCAATCAAGTCAATGATATCGCTGTAGATGAAGTGACCCCAACTAAGCAAGCCAGAGGCGACAGCGGCAAGGAACCGAAACTCCATCGGTGACAGAATGGATAAAAAAACCTTGGGAGAAACCAGGCTCAGTTGGGGGGTCAGTTCTCCTCTGACCAGACGAAAACCAGTAGTTCAATTCCAGGCTGCAGCAAAGTCAGATTGTGCAGAAGAATCATCTGTTTCCTGTGGTCTTGTCCTAGTGCTCCTCTGAGACAAGGTCTTTACAGGGGATCTGTATCTGGGCTCTAGTTGTCCTGGTCTCCGCTGTCTTTCAGGGCAGTAGAGGTCCTTTCTAGGTGCTGATCCACCATCTGGTCTGGATACGTACTGGATCCGGGTGACTGCAGTGACCCTCTGATCTGGACACAGACTGGATCTCGTGGCCACGGTGACCTCGGAACAAGAGAGAAACATACAAATATTAGCGTAGATGCCATTCTTCTAATGATGTAGAAAGTACGGTGTTATGTGAAGTGTTTCCGGTTCCGGTTTACCTAATTAATGCAGCCTAAAAATCCTTTAACGGATTTGGATATCAAAAGCATATTAGTATGTTATGTGTATGCCAGGTTAAAGAGATGGGTCTTTAATCTAGATTTAAACTGCAGGAGTGTGTCTGCCTCCCGAACAATGTTAGGTAGGTTATTCCAGAGTTTAGGCGCCAAATAGGAAAAGGATCTGCCGCCCGCAGTTGATTTTGATATTCTAGGTATTATCAAATTGCCTGAGTTTTGAGAACGTAGCGGACGTAGAGGAGTATAATGTAAAAGGAGCTCATTCAAATACTGAGGTGCTAAACCATTCAGGGCTTTATAAGTAATAAGCAATATTTTAAAATCTATACGATGTTTGATAGGGAGCCAGTGCAGTGTGGACAGGACCGGGCTAATATGGTCATACTTCCTGGTTCTAGTAAGAACTCTCGCTGCTGCATTTTGGACTAGCTGTAGTTTGTTTACCAAGCGTGCAGAACAACCACCCAATAAAGCATTACAATAGTCTAACCTTGAAGTCATAAATGCATGGATTAACATTTCTGCATTTGACATTGAGAGCATAGGCCGTAATTTAGATATATTTTTGAGATGGAAAAATGCAGTTTTACAAATGCTAGAAACGTGGCTTTCTAAGGAAAGATTGCGATCAAATAGCACACCTAGGTTCCTAACTGATGACCAAGAATTTACAGAGCAACCATCAAGTCTTAGACAGTGTTCTAGGTTATTACAAGCAGAGTTTTTAGGCCCTATAATCAACACCTCTGTTTTTTCTGAATTTAGCAGTAAGAAATTACTCGTCATCCAATTTTTTATATCGACTATGCATTCCATTAGTTTTTCAAATTGGTGTGTTTCACCAGGCTGCGAGGAAATATAGAGCTGCGTATCATCAGCATAACAGTGAAAGCTAACACCATGTTTCCTGATGATATCTCCCAAGGGTAACATATAAAGCGTGAAGAGTAGTGGCCCTAGTACTGAGCCTTGAGGTACTCCATACTGCACTTGTGATCGATATGATACATCTTCATTCACTGCTACGAACTGATGGCGGTCATATAAGTACGATTTAAACCATGCTAATGCACTTCCACTGATGCCAACAAAGTGTTCAAGTCTATGCAAAAGAATGTTGTGGTCAATTGTGTCAAACGCAGCACTAAGATCCAATAAAACTAATAGAGAGATACACCCACGATCAGATGATAAGAGCAGATCATTTGTAACTCTAAGGAGAGCAGTCTCAGTACTATGATACGGTCTAAATCCTGACTGGAAATCCTCACATATACCATTATTCTCTAAGAAGGAATATAATTGTGAGGATACCACCTTTTCTAGTACCTTGGACAGAAAAGGGAGATTCGAGATTGGTCTATAATTAACAAGTTCTCTGGGATCAAGTTGTGGCTTTTTTATGAGAGGCTTAATAACAGCCAGTTTGAAGGTTTTGGGGACATATCCTAATGACAATGAGGAATTAATAATAGTCAGAAGAGGACCTATGACTTCTGGAAGCACCTCTTTTAAGAGCTTAGATGGTATAGGGTCTAACATACATGTTGTTGGTTTAGATGATTTAACAAGTTTATACAATTCTTTAGAGTTGGGGTACTCGAACTTGGACTCGGACTCGAGTCCGGACTCGAGTCCAATTTTGAATGAACTCGGACTTGTCACGCACTCGGGTGAATTTGTACTCGGACTTGACACGGACTTGAACATTTTGGACTCGGAAAATATTCCGAGTACAGTCGAGTCCACGTCATGTGTAACAATAAAACCAGCATAAAATTGAAATGATAAATTAATGAATGTCTCCCCTTCTGTCATTTTACTGCACCTCACCGGCAGGCAGAAGTCTCATGCTTGCAGACGAAACACACGCACCACTCACTGGATATCAGTGTGGATTAGTTATGGGAAGTTCGACTCTTTTCCGCGAACCGGTTCTTTCGGACGGTTTGATTCAATAAACCGGTTGGAAAAAAAAAAACAGTTCACCGGATACATAATCCATTGCGATGTATTTGTTATTAAATTAACTTACGTTTCGTCAGATTGCCCTTCATTCAAGCCCTCGGTTTACCTGCACTCATAACATTAGCACAGAATCAGTTCAGAATCAATCACCAAAAGAATCAGTTCGGTTCAGACGCGCTGTGAGTCATTCGGCTTCATGCTGAATCACAAATGCGCAGTATCATCAGCTCCTCGGTTCTCGAATCGGACGCGTCCGAAAGAAACGGTTTTCGGTTCAGTGTACTGATGATCTGAAAACTGATACAACCGGTTCTTGACTCGAGAACGAGAATCGCTCAAAACCCGGGTAGGAAAATCTGACAGGGTAGGATAAAATGTCAGGACACCGGCACGTGCTGCAGTTCAGTATCATCAGCTGCTCTACTCGTGTCCATGTTCTGTTTACTACAAACTCAGTTTGTGAATCTGTCATCATTAACTATAAATACAGTACAGATATTTCATTAATCATCCCTTATTCATATTAAACATGGAGTCTTTAGAGTCTTAATTATTGTCCAGCTTCCCTGAAAACCCCTTTGGCCCATACATAATCTACAATATACAGATTAGAAACATGTAGCCCCTATCTTAAAAAATATATATATATTATTTTTTATTAAAAAATATATATTTTTATTTTTTATTAAACTATAAAAAAAATATTTTTTATAGTTTTATCACACTTTCCGATGTTTACCAAAATACTTGAAAAATTTCACGCATGCGCAGTATCATCAGTTCATCGGTTCTCAAATCGGACGCCTCCGAAAGAAACGGTTTTAGGTTCAGTGTACTGGTGATCCTTAAACCGATGCAACCGACTACCAAAGACAGCAGCAGCAACCAACAGATGCTGCACAGCTCAGCATTGCAGGATTTGTAAGACCAGAACTGACCAAACAAGCAATGCAACTTTATGATGCAAGTTCTCCAAGACAACAAGAAATTCATAATGCCATCATTAAGGATCTCCTCATTGGCTGCACTTTACCTCTGTCAAATGTGGGGGAGAGGCATTAAATAACTGAAATGTCATCTTTAACTGGAGGACAATATAGTGTGATACAATAATAAAATAGGTTCATTTGTATTTTCATGCACTTGTAATACAATAAAACCTTTGAAAACTTTTACGATAGGAAACTAGTTCTGTTGACATAAAATAAAAATGTTCAATGGCAATGACTAGATGTAGCAGTGGTATTTTTTTTTATTACATTTTTATATTGCCATTGGTTTAATGGGTTGAAAGGTTAAAATATTAATAGAATGTAAAAATTTACAATACCAATTTATAATCTTTTTTAATTTAATTACTTTCTGGACTCGGGCGGACTCGACTCGGACTCGGCCTTTAAGAACTCGGACTTGAGTCCAACTCGGCCCCTTTTGGACTCGGACTCGGACTTGGACTCGATGTTTGTGGACTTGGTCTTGACTCGTACTCGACAAAGGTGGACTCGGACCCAACTCTACAATTCTTCCTCTCCTATAGTAGAGAATGAGTGGAACTGTTCCTCAGGGGGTCTATAGTGCACTGTCTGATGTGATACGGTAGCTGACGGCTGAATGGTCGCAATTTTATCTCTAATAGTATCGATTTTAGAAGTAAAGTAGTTCATAAAGTCATTACTGTTGTGGTGTTGGGAAATGTCAACACTTGTTGAGGCCAACCCAGACACTGTGACACCATGGTCCTTAAACCAGGCACTGGTAGCTTTGGCACTGTGTGCAGGTGCCAAGTCCTGTTGGAAAATGAAATCTGCATCTCCATAAAGTTGGTTAGCAGCAGGAAGCATGACGTGCTCTAAAACTTCCTGATATACGGCTGTGTTGACCTTGGACCTCAGAAAACACAGTGGACCAACACCAACAGATGACATGGCACCCCAAACCACTTACTGTGATAACTTTTCACTGCACCTCAAGCAACGTGGATTGTGTGCATCTCCTCTCTTCCTCCAGACTCTGGGACCCTGGTTTTCAAACCAAATTCAAAATTCACTTTCATCAGACAACATAACTTTGGACCACTCAGCAGCAGTCCAGTCCTTTTTGAAGCGAGACACTTCTGACACCCTCTGTTGTTAAAGAGTGGGTTGTAGGGTTGTAACTATATACCAGTATGATGATATACCGTGATATAAACATGTAAGATTATCATACCATGTACATTTGCTTATCTACGGTATTGAGAGAAAATAACAGACACAGAATCTCACCTGCACATAGGCAACAACTTTCCACCTAAGTGTTCTCTTGCTCCACCCACACGTACAGCGGAGGCAACATCAGAGACAGAGGTCATTATCTCTTATCTCTATCCTACATCGAATATGAGTTAAAATTGGCACTAGTATGGGAATACTTTTTATATAGAAAAGATGAATGCTTAATTGTCTTTGAAGGTAGACACAGTTTGCAAAAACTGTGGTCGGAAAGCAGTTGCAATACAAGGATTTATGTAAGGGAAACAGATCAATTTAGCTTAAAGGGAATCATTTAAGATTTTAAAGGGAATTTGAACAAAATCACTGTTTCATGGCTGATCACTGATATGGCCAGTGATTCACTGAACGAGCCGTTTAACATCAAATTATGAAAGACCGTGGTATCAGTAAGATCTGACGTATCGGTATACGTCAGATCTTACTGATACCACGGTCTTTCATAATTTAGCCCCGGGGCCAGTTTAATTCCGGGTTTCGGTACCCATCCCTACTGAAGAAGCGGAGTTGTGTGGGCTGGTTGAAGTTAACCGGGCACTGGAGGTCAGACAAGGAGACACGGCATTACAAAACTTTAGTCAGAACACGAAACTCTCAACGAAAATAAAATAATCTAAAATAATAGAAGTAAAGTTTGACGAAGCTATGTGGTGTTTCTTCTCATCATTGCTAAGTAGCAGCAGGCGTGCAGGCCGAAGCACGCTGGAACAGTGCTCAGAGAAAGCTGTAAGTCAATACTAAAAGCATTACTAGGAGCATAAGCTAATAGCGGGCTAAAAGCTGGCATGACTGATAGCAAAAGCTAAACGCAAGCTAAAAGCTAAAAGCTAAATTTGATGGTCAGGCTGTGCATCTTGATTACTTGCCCCAAATTTGACAATCTCTTCTCCGAATTGAAATTGTCAATAATTGTTCTAGTGGTGTTTATGTTGAAAGCTGTTCTGTGAAAGAGTTGGTTGGTTCTTTATCTTACATCTGACTTGTGGCACTAGGAATTGATTTACAACATCCTGTTGCCAACACGGTCCTGATCAACTCTTTAATTTGTCTGGTTCAGATCTGAAACACTACATTTACCTGTTCAGAATTTCATCATCCCGTGCAGATACAGCTACAGTTTTGTTCAAAATAATAGCAGTACAATGTGACTAACCAGAATAATCAAGGTTTTTAGTATATTTTTTATTGCTACGTGGCAAACAAGTTACCAGTAGGTTCAGTAGATTGTCAGAAAACAAACAAGACCCAGCATTCATGATATGCACGCTCTTAAGGCTGTGCAATTGGGCAATTAGTTGAAAGGGGTGTGTTCAAAAAAATAGCACTGTCTACCTTTGACTGTACAAACTCAAAACTATTTTGTACAAACATTTTTTTTTTCTGGGATTTAGCAATCCTGTGAATCACTAAACTAATATTTAGTTGTACGACCACAGTTTTTTAAAACTGCTTGACATCTGTGTGGCATGGAGTCAACCAACTTGTGGCACCTCTCAGCTGTTATTCCACTCCATGATTCTTTAACAACATTCCACAATTCATTCACATTTCTTGGTTTTGCTTCAGAAACAGCATTTTTGATATCACCCCACAAGTTCTCAATTGGATTAAGGTCTGGAGATTGGGCTGGCCACTCCATAACATTAATTTTGTTGGTTTGGAACCAAGACTTTGCCCGTTTACTAGTGTGTTTTGGGTCATTGTCTTGTTGAAACAACCATTTCAAGGGCATGTCCTCTTCAGCATAGGGCAACATGACCTCTTCAAGTATTTTAACATATGCAAACTGATCCATGATCCCTGGTATGCGATAAATAGGCCCAACACCATAGTAGGAGAAACATGCCCATATCATGATGCTTGCACCTCCATGCTTCACTGTCTTCACTGTGTACTGTGGCTTGAATTCAGAGTTTGGGGGTCGTCTCACAAACTGCCTGTGGCCCTTGGACCCAAAAAGAACAATTGTACTCTCATCAGTCCACAAAATGTTCCTCCATTTCTCTTTAGGCCAGTTGATGTGTTCTTTGGCAAATTGTAACCTCTTCTGCACATGCCTTTTTTTTAACAGAGGGACTTTGCGGGGGATTCTTGAAAATAGATTAGCTTCACACAGACGTCTTCTAACTGTCACAGTACTTACAGGTAGCTCCAGACTGTCTTTGATCATCCTGGAGGTGATCATTGGCTGAGCCTTTGCCATTCTGGTTATTCTTCTATCCATTTTGATGGTTGTCTTCCGTTTTCTTCCACGTCTCTCTGGTTTTGCTCTCCATTTTAAGGCATTGGAGATCATTTTAGCTGAACAGCCTATCATTTTTTGCACCTCTTTATAGGTTTTCCCCTCTCTAATCAACTTTTTAATCAAAGTACGCTGTTCTTCTGAACAATGTCTTGAACGACCCATTTTCCTCAGCTTTCAAATGCATGTTCAACAAGTGTTGGCTTCATCCTTAAATAGGGGCCACCTGATTCACACCTGTTTCTTCACAAAATTGATGACCTCAGTGATTGAATGCCACACTGCTATTTTTTTGAACACACCCCTTTCAACTAATTCAACTAATTGCCCAATTGCACAGCCTTAAGAGCGTGCATATCATGAATGCTGGGTCTCATTTGTTTTCTGAGAATCTACTGAACCTACTGGTAACTTGTTTGCCACGTAGCAATAAAAAAATATACGAAAAACCTTGATTATTCTGGTTAGTCACATTGTACTGCTATTATTTTGAACAATACTGTATGTCCCATTTATAATTTAAGGTTAATGCATTATGATTTCTGTGATGCGGAGTGCAGCACAGGATCCAGTCATGACAATGAATTTACAGTAGCTAGCTATTCTGCAGATGTCACATAAAATGTGTGATTTGATGGATTGATGAATAAATAAAAAAACAAAGCTGTAAAATAAACAAAAGCACTGCTATATAAATATATATTTATATATAGGCTAATTTTACACTTAAAGTGCCAGGTTTAACAGTGCCTGCTGTCTCACTATCTGAGAACACAAACACTGAGAGCCTCACTGAGAGAACAATTAATAATCATTTCAGCATTTTATTTGAGAAAACCACTTTCAAAAACAAATACATTGACACTCAAAGCTCTTCAATACAGCTCTTCCAAATAAAAGTCTGCTTTTTAACTCAAAGAAATTGACAAAAATTATGATTGTACTATAACGTAGCAACATGTATGTTAGACCCTATACCATCTAAGCTCCTAAAAGAGGTGCTTCCAGAAGTCATAGGTCCTATAGGATATTATTAATTCCTCATTGTTATTAGGATATGTCCCCAAAAGCTTCAAACTGGCTGTTATTAAGCCTTTCATAAAAAAAAAACACAACTTGACCCCAAAGAACTAGTTAATTATAGACCAATCTCGAATCTCCCTTTTCTGTCCAAGATACTAGAAAAGGTGGTATCCTCACAATTATATTCCTTCTTGGAGAAAAATGGTATATGTGAGGATTTCCAGTCAGGATTTAGACCGTATCATAGTACTGAGACTGCTCTCCTTAAAGTTACATATGACCTGCTCTTATCATCTGATCGTGGTTGTATCTCTCTATTAGTTTTATTGGATCTTAGTGCTGCATTTGACACAATAGACCGCAACATTCTTTTCCATAGTCTTGAACAATTTGTTGGCATTAATGGAAGTGCATTAGCATGGTTTAAATCGTACTTATATGTCTGCCATCAGTTCGTAGCAGTGAATGAAGATGTATCATATTGATCACAAGTGCAGTATGGAGTACCTCAAGGCTCAGTACTAGGGGCCGCTACACTTCACGCTTTATATGTTACCCTTGGGAGATATCATCAGGAAACATGGTGTTAGCTTTCACTGTTACGCCTGTTGATACTCAGCTCTATATTTCTTCGTGGCCCGGTGAGACACACCAATTTGAAAAACTAATGGAATGCATAGTCGATATAAAAAAATGGATGACAAGTAATTTCTTACTGCTAAATTCTGAAAAAAAAACCCCCAGAGGTGTTAATTATAGTACCTAAAAACTCTGCTTGTAGTAACCTAGAACACTGTCTAAGACTTGATGGCTGCTCTGTCAATTCTTCGTCATCAGTTAGGAACCTAGGTGTGCTATTTGATTGCAATCTTTCCTTAGAAAGACACGTTTCTAGCATTTGTAAAACTGCATTTTTTCATCTCAAAAATATATCTAAATTACAGCCTATGCTCTCAATGTCAAATGCAGAAATGTTAATCCATGCATTTATGACCTCAAGGTTAGATTATTGTAATGCTTTATTGGGTGGTTGTTCTGCACGGTTGGTAAACAAACTACAGCTAGTCCAAAATGCAGCAGCAAGAGTTCTTACTAGAACCAGGAAGCATGACCATATTAGCCTGGTCCTGTCCACACTGCACTGGCTCCCTATCAAACATCGTATAGATTTTAAAATATTACTTATTACTTATAAAGCCCTGAATGGTTTAGCACCTCAGTATTTGAATGAGCTCCTTTTACATTATAATCCTCTAGGTCCGCTATGTTCTCAAAACTTGCCTCCAAAACACTTCCCATAACACCCTATGTACTTTCTACATCATTAGAAGAATGGCATCTACGCTAATATTAGTCTGTTTCTCTCTTGTTCCGAGGTCACCGTAGCCACCAGATCCAGTCTGTGTCCAGATCAGAGGGTCACTGCAGTCGCCCGGATCCAGTACGTATCCAGACCAGATGGTGGATCACCACCTAGAAAGGACCTCTACTGCCCTGAAAGATAGTGGAGACCAGGACAACTAGAGCCCCAGATACAGATCCCCTGTAAAGACCTTGTCTCAGAGGACCACCAGGACAAGACCACAGGAAACAGATGATTCTTGTGCACAATCTGACTTTGCTGCAGCCTGGAATTGAACTACTGGTTTTGTCTGGTCAGAGGAGAACTGGCCTCCCAACTGAGCCTGGTTTCTCCCGAGGTTTTTTTCTCCATTCTGTCACGGATGGAGTTTCGGTTCCTTGCCGCTGTCGCCTCTGGCTTGCTTAGTTGGGGTCACTTCACCTACAGCGATATTGTTGACTTGATTGCAAATAAATGCACAGACACTATTTAACTGAACAGAGAGATGACATCACTGAAGTCAATGATGAACTGCCTTTAACTGTCATTTTGCATTATTGCCACTGTTTTCCTAATGAATGTTGTTCAGTTGCTGTGACGCAATGTATTTTGTTGAAAGTGCTGTATAAATAAACTTGACTTGACTTGACTACTTCTAAAATAATAATTTACATAAACATTAGGGAACATAATTTTTCCCTCATTTTAATTTAGTAATTCTCTGTTGTGCAGCCCATTGCAAAAACATAAAACAATAAATGTTTTAAAACATCAAATTGTTAAATTTGTATGCATTTTCATTACCATCATTTCTGATAGTATATTTGTATTAAATCATAAAATTACAGAATTCAAAAAAATTAAGTCAAACCAGAATTTATGAATTTGTATGAATTATTAATGATAAATATAAGTTATTAAACTAATAATTAATCAATGGTAAAATGGTTTTGTTTTTGATTAATGATATTTGAATAAACACATGCTTTCAAACATTTGTTCATTCCCCCCCCCCCCCCCAAAAAAAAAAAATTTAAATATGGTATTTGATTGTTCAATGCCATATACAGTGAAACTGTATAATCATGGTATTTCTGAGACGATTATCATACTGTAAAAATTTCATACCGTTACAACCACAAGGAATCCGACAGCTGAAACCCATGTCTTGCATATGTTTGTGTGTAGTGGTTCTTGAAGCACTGACTCCAGCTGCAGACTTTTTCCTTCCCTTCGCCTCTATATTAATGTGCTTGGACACAGAGCTCTGTGAACAGCCAGCCTCTTTTGCAATGACCTTTTATGTCTTGCCCTCCTTGCAAGGAGTCAATGGTCGTCTTTTGGACATCTGTCAAGTCAGCAGTCTTCCCCATGATTGTGTAGCCTACAGAACTAGACTGAGAGACCATTTAAAGGCCTTTGCAGGTGTTTTGAGTTAATTAGCTGATTAGAGTGTGGCACCAGGTGTCTTCAGTATTGAACCTTTTCACAATATTCTAATTTTCTGAGATACTGAATTTGGGATTTTTCTTAGTTGTCAATTATAAATATAAAAATTAAATGAAATAAACATTTGAAATATATCAGCCTGTGTGTAATGAATAAATATAATATACAAGTTTCACTTTTTGAATGGAATAAGTGAAATAATGATATTGATGATATTCTAACTATATGACCAGCACCTGCATATATATATATATATATATATATATATATATAGAGAGAGAGAGAGAGAGAGAGAGAGAGAGAGAGAGAGAGAGATAGATAGACAGATAGATAGATAGATAGATAGATAATATAAACTGAAACCTAAACTAAAATATATTACATTTGTTTTATTGAAATAAAAACTAGGTGTTTGTTTACGTTTTCACTCAGGCTGGCTAGCTAAAACATTAGCTAAACAAATAATACCACTACCTTGTAACAACAGACAACAGATGGCCTACAACAAAACAGTAACAGACTTAACATAATACAGATTATTTTATTTGAGTATGTCAAGTCAAATTTATTTAATGCTTTTAACAATACAGATTGTGTCAGATGACTTCACAGTATTAAATAGGAAAATCGTGTGTCAATAATGCAAAATGACAATATTAAACACTCAATTAATGTTCAAAACTCAGCTATTATCAATACGAATAAATAAATAATGACAATAAAAATAATAAAAAATAATAAAAAGTTACTTATTTTATTAATTAGTACTTAAGTGGGGCTGTGCTTCTCGTCCTGTGTGCGATCTACTTAATACACATTTTGAAGCGTCTTGTCCATCAGCTACTGTAATGGGGAGCCACGCCGTGTAAAAAAAAACAAACAAACAAAAAACCCTGTTTTAAATAATGCACTATGACACTTCTGCTCTCTTGCGCTCCATTTGGAACGTTCGAACCTCGCGATGACGTCACTCGCCGGTCCCTGATAAGCGCTTACTCACAGAGTCGACGCGCAGTTGGTGAGAATCTGAGCGTTTGTGAAGACTGTCACTTGAGCAAGTTTACAGAGCGGTAGAAAAAGTCTACTTGCGCGAGTCTGCAGACAGAAACGCACAGAGTACAGACTAAATCTTCGAGTCTACACAGAGTTCGTCCACTCTCGGCATCAAGATGTGCACCTCATCTGAGTCAGTGCCCAAGAGCGCTGTATATGAGACAGAAGCGGCTGCGTGGCTGGATAACATCAGCTTCTGCAGCGGCTTCTGTCAGTGGATCGACGAAGAGTTGAGCGTCGATTCACTGCCAGCTGAGTCCCAGCAGCCTGTGCAGTCAACAAGCGCTTCACAAGCAGAAGCAGAAGCAGAAGCAGAAGCAGAAGCAGTGAGTGCACAGCCTTCTGCTGAGAAAAGCCCAACAGGTCAGACTAGTATTACAAACTGAACTTTCATCTCATTATAAAATAAACTGTGTTTTATTGTTGGGAAATAATAGCAGTATATATATATATATATATATATATATATATATATATATATATATATATATATATATATATACACACACACACACACACACACACACAAATATAAACTGTGGTCAGATACTGTATGTGGTCTAATACTTTCCTCTTTGGTTTTCTTCAATGAAGAAGTTCCGTCTCGAGGCAACAGGAGAAGCAGAATCCATGCCTTCTTCAAGAGAGCATGGAAGGCTGTTAAGAAGCCGTTCCTCCGTTGCAGACGGACAAGAGTGGAGTCCAGTCCTGAAACAGCGTCTGTCCCGGGACCGTCTGGGCTCCAGAACGTGCCTGACACCGAGCCGGCATCTGCCTCAGGTCTTCCCAATTGGGAGCCAATGACCGGTGAGTGCGATGTCAGCTCTACCCTCATTTTCTATTATTTTTCAAGTATTATTTTTTACTTCGTAATTCTGATATCACCTAACATGTAAACTTTAACCATGTACATATTGTTTGCTCATTGTTTAAGAGACATATTCCAGCAGTGCTATAATATAAGAGCTGTAATCCTGCCATCTCTTGTGTTTTTCAGAACCTATGTACAGTTTATACACACTGCAGGGATTGATTGGAAACGGAAGTTTCGGCAAGGTGTTCAAGGCAATACGGAAATCTGACGGCCAAGAGGTAACACGCTTTCACTGAACATTATCCTCATGTCCACTCCATCCAAATGCATGTTTAAAATAAAATACATACTGAAGAATCTGAGAACAATAAATAATAATTCTGTTTTTCATCTCTTTGCAGGTTGCCATTAAAGGACTGTGCAAATTCAACAACAGGCGTTATCTTAAAATTGTAAGTTGGCAAAGATGAAAGAATCCATATTTAGTTGACATATTCAAAGGTGCACACAGATCTACAAAATTTGATATGTGTTTTTATACGTACAGACAATAGGGAACCTTCTTTTCTTCTAATGTGACCCCACTTTAAGGGTTTTACCATATTTACTGTAGTTAACACACCACAAATAACAGTGAAAGGTAAAGCCTTGAGCTGGAAAGGCTCTGTTGATTACATGTAAAAATACTAAAGCAGTTTGTTGTGGTTCATAGCCTGGTTGCTCCGCACCTCTGCCTAGAGAAGTGGCTCTGATGCTCCTGTTGAGGCGTCCTCCAGTTAGCCCCTACGTCATACAAATGTACGAGTGGTTTGATCGACCCAAGATCTTCTCTCTTATTCTGGAGTGCCCTCAACCGTGCATGGTCCTGCGAAAGTTCATCACGGTTTCGTCAGGACTGACTGAAACGATCGCGTCCATCTTAATGCGTCAGTTAGTCCTGGCAGTGCAGCACTGCATAGACCACGGCGTTTTTCACAACGACATCCACGCTGACAACATCCTGGTGACCACAGACACTCTGGAGATCAAGCTGATTGACTTTGGCGCCGCTCACCTGTATGAGAGCACAGGCTACGACACCTGGAAATATTTAGGTGAGCTGGCGTTCTGTATTTATTTTTTATTGCAAATTATTGGGAAAGTAAGCGTGGGAAATGAAATGTTCTTGCTTGCAGGAGCAGCAGAGTACTGTCCTCCAGAGGCTTTTTCGCAGCCCAAATACCACGCCGTCCCAACAAATGTCTGGGCTCTGGGCGTTACGCTGTATCTGATGGTGAACAGACGGCTGCCCTTTTACAACATCCGGGAAACATTGGAAGCTTCCCCTAAGTTTTGGAAGCCCACCTTGTCCATAGGTGAGGAAACAGAGACTGATAAACATGTTAATGTTTCCATATACCTTCAATCATCAGAAGATATGTTCATACATGTCTCCTCCAAACTCTTACAGCATGCCGTGATCTGATTGGCCAGTGTCTGAACCGCGATCCAGCGAAGCGGCCGACTTTAGAGCAGATCTTAGAGCACCCCTGGTTCAAAAGGTGGCTCTAGAATGAAGGCAGGCGAGGGATTCCCTCTCTCATGTGCCTCAGACCTAATCACTCTCCATAGAGGTCAAGTACTGTCATATGTTTCAATTCTAAATGATGTTGAGAAAACAAAACAGTTGTTGACCGCAGAGCACTTTAATGTTCTGGTCCTATTATAGACAACATAGTAATATGATAATATGAAAAGTACTGGACTAGATAGAAACATGATTCCAAATCTTCTTGAGACCATGAACCCAAACAGACCTCTAAAGGACCAGTGTGGACATTAGGGTGTGCTTCCCATCTAACGCTCCTGTGCAGTTAGGGAAATCCACCTAGATGAAAACTTTGAAGAGATATTCCTCTCCTGCTCAGTCGGTCTTTCTAGGTGTGTGTATCCATCATGCACCTGTTCAGTGCAGCACATGTGTCCTCGATGGATTTAGCCACTGTCCTCTCCTGGAAACAATAGTGAGAGGCAAGCGTTCTGACTAATTTCCTGATATAAAATAAACTTTAATATAAACATTCATTTCTGTCTCTTCACAGATAATTAGTGCAGGGCAAGATAGAAGTCACTTCGAGACAAACACATCAAGTGGAAAAAAAGACAGCAGTTGCTCAGTGGCTCTGGAGCAATGCGTCAACAGGAATGGAAATAAGCTTCAGCGATTTCCTTCCTGAATGTATTTATACAAAATTGAAGGTAATATTTTTTTTGTAATTGTTTTAATGTAGTAATTTGTATTAATTCACTTCAAATTAACTTATTAAGAATGCAAGTGCATGACTTGAAGTAAACTTTTAACAGGAGTAAAAAAAAAAATAATGGTACTAAACTGTGCATGCTCTTATTTGTTTCTCTGTATTTTCCTCAGTAAGATGAGTAATGTTGATTTTGTTGAAACTATATGCCTCCATCCTCAGTCGCTCCGACTCCGGTCTTCCAGAGCCCTGCCTCTGCCTTGGTTGCATGAGACTTCAGCTCCACCTTGGCCCTCCGGACCCTCAGTGTCACCCTGGCTCTCCATCCGCTCGTCTCCATTCTGGGCTCATCATCCATCGGCTCAGTTCTCTGTATGTCGGCCCCCTGGTGTTGTCGGCTCCATGGCTCCTCCCTGCTCCCTCCATTCACTCCACCCTGGCACTATGGACTATGTTCCCTCTCCATTGCCTGCCCCACACCTGCCCCCTGATCATCCACCCTCCCTCCTCTGTTGGGCTTTTTTGTCGGCACGAGGACATGCCGTTCTGGGAGGGGTCAAACTCTGTTTTGGTTTAAAGTCTTCTTCTGTATTTTGTCCGTTCTCGTTGATGTTTATTCATTGATCTAATGTGGATTTATTTAGCTGTCTCCTGGATATTCTTATTAAAATACCTTTTTTCTTTATCTCCTTCATCCTCGTGTGTTTGTACCTCACCAACCAATAACAATATATTGGGTGAATTGCCCTAATGAAGGAAATTTTTGGCATTTCAGATTTCTGTGACATATTGCGATGTGTAGCATTAAATAATAATAATAATAATATTAAAAATTAAATCCACACCTAATACCATAATAAAAAACAGAATGTGTCCTAAATAAATCGAAAGAGAAAATGCAGATACCACATTCTTAAAATAAATTTTAGACATATTGGTGCTCTTGGTTCTTGGTGCAAGTCGCCTGAGAAAAATGTGGGACAGATGTGTTCCTAATGTGGGACACTGATAAGTCTTTGATAAGAGGCCAAAATCACCTTTCATGTAGAACATTCAAATCTTAAAAGTTAGTTTTTCTCTTGGTTATAGATGGATAAAATATGGATAATCAAACGTCATCAGACAGATAATACAATATGATAGTATTGATGCATTTATAATAAAGACATTAAGCAAATATTATCTTAGACCTGTGTTATTTTATGTAACTAGAATTCCTGACTGTTCTCTAGTTCAACAAACACAACCACAGCAGGCATAACCTAGGCCTATTTAAAGACAAAAAATAAAACCACAGTTGATGCTTTATGTTAAGTTAAGCTTAACTTTAGGCTAGATCATCAACATTTATTTAAGACCAGTTTGCCTAATGCTTCCTATTTTAATAAACAAACACATACAATCATAAGTGTCTTTTTGAAAACCTCTAGCAGCTAGCCTGCACAAACCTTGAGGACGACCTGAATAAAAACAACCTACAGAGGTTAACTCATTACATCTCTGAAAACAAGCAGTCCTTTGCATGTCAAGACACCACATTTATCACATTTAATCCCATCTGCAGTAACAGCATTCTTATATTGTATAACAAGACTAAAACTATGTAAATAATATTTTTTTGCCACATAAACCATAACCCTCCACACATTTTTGACTGACTGAAGGACTGTACCACATTAGGCTAATCATACTGTCCCACTTTTCGAAAATGAAAGTGGGACGGTAGAATATTTGAATAAAATAGAAAATACATTTAGCTGACGCCTTTATCCAAAGCAACTTACAATTGCTATATATGTCAGAGGTGTACACACCTCTGGAACAACTAGGGGTTAAGTGTCTTGCTCAGGGACACTTGGTATCTCACCGTGGATTCGAACCCAGGTCTCTCACACCAAAGTCATGTTGCTCCTTCAATTATGCTCCTTGATATCAAGTTTGTAAAAACTCACTGACCTTTGGGTGGTCTTCACACAATGTTCTTCCAGTTTGATGATTCCTCCACCCTCATTTATAACTGTAAATTTGAATGGTGATGTTATTTTGATCACATGACACCACAGCTTTGGTAACCCCTCTAGGTTACGAATGTGACCCTAGTTCCTCTTCAGGAACTCTGAGTCGAACGCTTTGGGGAAACACCTTTGGCAAGATCAACTCTGAATATAGTGTTCAATCTGTCCGGGCGTGACGTCATGGGCGGGGTGACGTAGCGACCAGGAAGCGATAAAGGCACATGCTGTGTAGCTGGCTTCAGCTTCGAGCAGGGAAGCAAGCTCTCCGGCAGGGGTGCCGGGAGTATGGCGATACGACGCAGAGTCTTGTTCCTTCGAGAAACTAGGGTTACATTCGTAACCCAGAGGCGTTCCTCTTCAGGAACTCGAGCTGTGTCGAACGCTTTGGGGAATGATGTCCCCACGCTGTCAGATTTCCAAACCCCTGCCTAGTGTGTATCCGAAGAGCACAGCTAAGGCGAGAGGACAGAAGAGCCGGGGGTGGGCCGCATATCTAGATTGTATAATCTGGCAAATGTAGAGGGCGTGGACCATCTGCGTTGCAGATGTCCAAGAGGGACACACCTGCTAAGAAGGCCTTAGAGGCCCCCATACCCCGAGTGGAGTGAGCCTTGACTCCCAAAGGAAGGGGAAGACCAGAGGAAAGTATTGAGACCATTTTGTGACAAGGCTCTCAGATGGATAGTTTTGGTAGATAGATTTGGCAGAAATTTATCTAGGAAATTTACCATACCTAATGCACGTAAAACTCCCCTTTTGTCATTAGGTGGAGGCATTTCCAAGAGGGCTTGTACTTTAGCTGGATCTGGTTCCACATCTTTTGCAGACAATGAGTTACCTAAAAAGGTTATCTTTGTGATTCCAAATAAACACTTTTTCTTGTTCAACTTTAAATCATGTGCTCTAATTCTTTCCATCAGTTTTAATAGTCGCTGATTATGTTGTTCAGGAGTGGACCCCACACCACAAGATCATCAATATATACACGAACACCCTCAAGTCCTTCAATAAGTGTTTCCATAGCACGGTGAAAAATCTTGGGGGCTTCCCAAATGGAAGACGAAGAAATCAATATCTTCCAAAAGGAGTATTAAATGTACAATATTCACTACTCTCAGAATTTTCAATATTCTCTTCATCGAATTTGCCAGAAAACCTGGGATGCATATAATTGACTAAAAAATCTTGCCCCTGACATTTCACTAAGAATCTCTTCACGTGTGGGTATCTGATAGTGTTCTTGTTTAATGTTATCATTAAGATCTTCTGGATCTAGACACACTCTTAATTCCCCATTAGGTTTTTTTCACACATGTGATGGAGTTTACCAGTTTATCAGTTGGTTGTTCCATTCTTTGAATGACTCCTAAATGGGTTGTACGATCCAATTCTTGCTTCAAGGGCTCTTTCAGAGGGACAGGAACAGGGCCGAGGAGCATGTATGACAGGTGTAGTGTCATCCTTCAGTTGTATTTTGTACGTATATGGAAGTGTTCCTTGACCTTCAAAAACATCTGAAAACTGATTAACAATATTAGTAACACGATCACAGACAGTGTGAACGACTACATTCTCTTTGTTAACTTGATACACTCGTTTAACCAGCTGAAGGTCTTCACATGCTCTATCTCCCAGAAGAGATTCATGGCCATTGGGAACCACAACAAACATTACATTTTTTGTCTTTCCTTTGACTTGTATCTTCAATCTACAAATTCCTTGCGATTCAATTGGTTGTCCATTATAGGTTTTAAAGGGAACTATCTGTTTTTGAATTAGGGGGTTTTCTTTCAATACTTTCACATCTCAGATGTTAATTAAGTTGAACTTAACACCAGTGTCTAACTGAAAAGGTACTATTGTCCCATTAACCACAAGAGGAACAATCCACTTAGTGGACTGCACAGAATCCTCAATAGAGACACCTCTTGCCCAGCCTGGAGCTGCATCCTCTTCAGAAACCATCTGCACATAAAAGGAATCACTCAAGATATCACTATCATCTATATCCTCCACGACATGTACTCTGTGTTCCGGTTTAAATTATTTTGACAAGCACATTTTTGCAAAGTGGTTTACCAAATGCTGGACATTGTCTGAACTTATGTTTACTCCCACAACGTTTAAAAAGAAATGTTTCATTTTCAGTGCTTTTAAAGCTTCTTGCATTACATCGTTTCTTATCTCTGAAAGATATGTCATCGATGGCTGTGGCTGCATTCGGAGAGGACGTCACTGAAGAAACATCAAACTGCATCACTTGCTGTCTCTCTAATTCACTGGATTGGCACAATTCAACAGCATGATCCAATGTGAGTTCAGACTCTCGTAACAATCTTTCTCTGACTTTCTTGTCACATATGCCGAAAACAATGTGATCACGAATCATGGAATCCTTTATTTCATCGAAATTACAGGTTTTTGCCTTTATCTTAATATCAGTAAGAAAGCAATCAAAAGCCTCTCTTTCATGCTGCAGTCGAGTTCAAAATACATATCGCTCATAGGTCTCATTCTTCTTTGACAAACAATGAGCATCAGATTTTTCCAATACCTTATCTAGTTTCTTCTTATCCGCCTCATCTTCAAAATTAAATGTGTTGTATACTTCCACAGCGTCTACTCCAGCAATAGTAAGTAACATAGCAATCTTCCTTTCATCTGCAGCTTCTGCTTGGCCAACAGCTGAAACATACAGCGTTTGTGCGGGCAGGGAGGAACACACAATCTGCAGAACGATCCAGAATCGCCCCTCAAATGTTGAGTCTTTGCTTTGCTCTTAGGCATATTGTTGTATAATGGACAGACAACAGTAAATAAGACTCACAAGACAGACTTTTAGACATGCACACACAGAGCGCTTGCTGAAAGACGGGAAGCTGAAGCCAGCTGAAGCCAGAACGTGCTTTTATAGCTTCCTGGTCGCTACGTCACCCCACCCGTGACGTCACGCCTTTCCATTGGACAGATCGCACACGATATTCAGAGTTGATCTTGCCAAAGGCATTTCCCCAAAGCATTCGATTCAGCTCGAGTTCCTGAAGAGGAACCCAGAGTTTCACTGGAATTCATGTATTAATGGAGGAGCTACAAATAGGAAACCTTAAGTGTCCCACATTAGGCAGTGTCCCACTTTAGGGCAATTCACCCATATATACAGGTGCTGGTCATATAATTAGAATATCATCAAAAATTTTATTTATTTCACTAATTCCGTTCAAAAAGTGAAACTTGGATATTATAGTAATTCGTTACACACAGACTGATATATTTGAAATGCATATTTATTTTAATTCGGATGATTATAACTGACAACAAGGAAAATCCCAAATTCAGTATCTAAGAAAATTAGAAAATACCTTAAGACCAATACAAAGAAAGGATTATTTTCTTTAATCTTGGCCAACTAAAAAGTATAAAAATGAAATGTATGAGCATGTACAGCACTCAATACTTAGTTGGGGATCCTTTTGCCTGAATTACTGCAGCAATGCGGCGAGGCATGGAGTCGATCATTCCGTGGCACTGCTCAGGTATTATGAGAGCCCAGGTTGCTCTAATAGTGGCCTTCAGCTCTTCTGCATTCTTGGGTCTGGCATATCGCATCTTACTCTTCACAATACCCCATAGATTTTCTATGAGGTTAAGGTCAGCCGATTTTGCTGGTCAATTAAGAAAAGGGATACCATGTGTCACGTTCGGTGATACAAGAAACACAGGAGAGATCCAAATGCAGGTAAGAGGTTTATTGGGGGCAATCCAAAAGGGTAAACAGTCCAGGCAGGGTCAGAACCAGGATATCCAATAAACATAACAAACAAAAACACGAACACACGGCAAGAGTCAGGTAGGAGCTCAGGAAAGTATCACACATAAGACAAGGACTCCGTGACACAGACTCAGACAGACCGGGTATGAATACACAGAAGGATAATGAGGGAACTGGAGACAGGTGGGGAACAATCAATTAATACAAACAAGGAGGAAGGTGACCAAATAAGGGAACAGGAAGTGATAAGGTGACAGACACCGTGGAAAAGGAGGACACCTAGTGGAAACCCAGGGAACACAACCCAGACACTGTGACAGTACCCCCCCTCTATGGAGCGGCTCCCAGACGCTCCACGACAGACACAAAACAGAGACCAGGAGGGAGGCGGACAGGTGGAGGCTCAGGGTGAGGAACGGAGGGCCAGAAAAGAAAAACATGGGGAACAGGCACCAGAATGTAAACACAAAACAGGGAGGCCAGGAGGGAGGAGGACCAGAGCAGGTTCAGGGGGAGGGACGGAGGGCCAGACTAACAGAGGGGAACAGGGACAAGAGTGAACACACAAAACAAAAAACAAACAACAACATGAAGCCCCCCCAGGGCGGAGCAGAAGACCACCACGTCCGTGTGGTAGAGACTGGAGTACCCCAGGGTGGAGCAGAAGACCACCACAACCGTGTGGTCAGAGTGGAAGCCCCCCAGGGCGGAGCAGATGACCACCACGTCCCTGTGGTCGATGCCGGAGTCTCCCAAGACGGAGCAGAAGACCACCACGTCCGTGTGATGGAGATTGGAGTCCCCCTGGGCAGAGCAGAAGACCACCACAACCGTGTGGTCAGAGCAGAAGCCCCCCAGGGCGGAGCAGAAGACCACCATGTCCTCGTGGTCGATGCCAGAGTCCCCCAGGGCGGAGCGGAGGACCACCACGTCCTTGTGGTCGACGTCGGAGTCCCCCAGGGCGGAGCAGATGACCACCACGTCCCAGTGGTCGATGCCGGAGTCCCCCAGGGCGGAGCAGAAGACCACCACAGCCGTGTGGTCAAGGCGGAAGCCCTCCAGGGCGGATCAGACCTCCGTGTGGCCGGACCAGCGGAACGACGAAGCTCTGGTAATCCCCTGGTGTTTTGAATGGACTCCAGAAGATCGGTGCTGGCCTGACTCTGCTCGCGAAGATTCTTGGTGACTTGCTTTTGTACATGAAGATCATTGGTGATTTGTATTTGTACATAAAGATCACCGGTGACTTGATTCAGTCCTTGAAGATTCAGTCCTTTAAGATCACCAATGACTTGACTCTGTCCTTGAAGATCACCGGTGACTTGACTCTGTCCTTGAAGATCAACGGTGACTAGCCTTGTCTCTGGAAAGTCCATGGTACCTAGCCCTGGCTCAGGAAGGTCATCGGTGACTAGCCCTGACTCTGGAGGGTCAGCGGTGACTAGCCCTGACTCTGGAAGGTCAGCGGTGACTAGCCCTGACTCTGGAAGGACAGCGGTGACTAGCCCTGACTCTGGAAGGACAGCGGAGACTAGCCCTGACTCTGAAGGGTCCACGAACACCTAACTCGACTCTGGAGATTACCGGAACCTGACTCGACTCTGGAGAGTTCACCGGAACCTGACTCGACTCTGGAGAGTTCACCGGAAACTGACTCGGCCTCCGGAACAGCATTGGGCACCGCCTCAGCATCGGCCACCACCTTGGCCTCTGGAACAGCCTCGGCCTCCAGAACAGCATCGGGCAACGCCTTGGCATTGGCCTGCTCGGGAACGTCCTCCTGGATGGCAGCGGCCCACTCGGGAATGTCCTCCTGGACGGTAGCGGCCTGCTCGGGAACGTCCTCCGGGCTTTGAGGAACGGTAGACGCCTGTCTCCTCCTCCTCCTGCTGTGGTGCTGGGCTGGCGGCCATCTTGTGCTGTGGCGCTGGGCTGGCGGCCATCTTGTGCTGTGGCGCTGGGCTGGTGGCAGTCTTGTCTGGAAACTCAGGTGTGGTTGCTGCATCCCACTTAGCACGATGGCGCAGGTAATGGGTAAACCCCCAAAAGTCCAGAATCTCCAACCCTTTCATCTCCCATTGAGGCAAGGGTCATCCATGCAATCATTAAACAAGTCTTTTAGTGCTGCATCATTATAACCTAACCCGACTGCCATGGTCCAAAACAATTGCCCCAGGCCACCCACCTCACTTCCCCTTTGACGAAGGGTGGTTAAGTTCAGGAATCTCCCCCTCCGTCCCTCCATGGTGGCCGGTGAACAGATTCGAAATCTCACACTGCTGGATCTAGGCATGACGGAGTCCTTCTGTCACATTCGGTGATACAAGAAACACAGGAGAGATCCAAATGCAGGTAAGAGGTTTATTGAGGGGCAATCCAAAAGGGTTAACAGTCCAGGCAGGGTCAGAACCAGGATATCCAATAAACATAACAAAAAAAAACAAGAACACACGGCAAGAGCAGACTCAGGAAAGTATCACACATAAGACAAGGACTCCGTGACACAGACTCAGACAGACCTGGTATAAATACACAGAAGGATAATGAGGGAATTGGAGACAGGTGGGGAACAATCAATTAACACAAACAAGGAGGAAGGTGACCAAATAAGGGAAAAGGAAGTGATAAGGTGACAGACACCGTGGAAAAGGAGGACACCTAGTGGAAACCCAGGGAACCCAACCCAGACACTGTGACACCATGGTCCTTAAACCAGGTACTGGTAGCTTTGGCACTGTGTGCAGGTGCCAAATCCTGTTGGAAAAAGAAATCTGCTTCTCCATAAAGTTGGTTAGCAGCAGGAAGCATGACGTGCTCTAAAACTTCCTGATATACGGCTGTGTTGACCTTGGACCTCAGAAAACACAGTGGACCAACACCAACAGATGACATGGCACCCAAAACCACTTACTGTGATAACTTTTCACTGCACCTCAAGCAACGTGGATTGTGTGCATCTCCTCTCTTCCTCCAGACTCTGGGACCCTGGTTTTCAAACCAAATTCAAAATTCACTTTCATCAGAGAACATAACTTTGGACAACTCAGCAGCAGTCCAGTCCTTTTTGAAGCGAGACACTTCTGACGCCCTCTGTTGTTAAAGAGTGGGTTGTAGGGTTGTAACTATATACCAGTATGATGATATACCATGATATAAACATGTAAGATTATCATACCATGTACATTTGCTTATCTACGGTATTGAGAGAAAATAACAGACACAGAATCTCACCTGCACATAGGCAACAACTTTCCACCTAAGTGTTCTCTTGCTCCACCCACACGTACAGCGGAGGCAACATCAGAGACAGAGGTCATTATCTCTTATCTCTATCCTACATCGAATATGAGTTAAAATTGGCACTAGTATGGGAATACTTTTTATATAGAAAAGATGAATGCTTAATTGTCCTTGAAGGTAGACACAGTTTGCAAAAACTGTGGTCGGAAAGCAGTTGCAATACGAGGATTTATGTAAGGGAAACAGATCAATTTAGCATAAAGGGAATCATTTAAGATTTTAAAGGGAATTTGAACAAAATCACTGTTTCATGGGTGATCACTGAGATGGCCAGTGATTCACTGAACGAGCCGTTTAACATCAAATCTATACTGGATATTAATATCCAAACTATAGTGAAAACACTATCAATTAGCACAGTAACAAGATCAGCAGTTTAAGACATTAACTTGTAAGCAGAAAACACAAGATATTTCTCTTTTCAATATGAATAAGGCTTTATTAGATAAATCTAAGACATATAAATTAATCTAACACATAAGCACACGCACTCACACATTCATACATGTGGCAGGAATATAGCAGATTAGGAAATAATGAGTTTAAGAGAATGAAAACGTGAAATCCCAAGTGTACAGCAATACGTAAAATTGCAAAGAATTGAACAGCCATCAATCATTTAATTAACCCTCAAATTGAGTTCCTCAATGAGGATAAAATTATATTAGATACAAGAAGTACAGATCAGAGTCTGGGGGTAAACTTACTTGCATCTCCTGTGTAAAGGGGCTCCTTTGTTGTCGTTGAAAGGGGGTTTCCAGAGGTTTCCGATTGGTTGGAAGTTTAGTAGTCGCTGACGTGACGTCTTGGGAAGCCCGTGGTTGGGCAGTGACTGAAGACTAGGGATGGGTATCGTTAAGGTTTTAACGGTATTACTACTCTTACCGATACTGCTTAACGGTCCGGTACTTTAACGGTATTCTTATCGGTACTTTTTGTTGTGTGTGCATTTTTTTTAAGAACTAGTTGAGAACAGAATTAACATTTCTTTTTTTTTATGTAAAATTAATAATGGGCTTGTCTTGGACCAGAGGTGTTAGGAGGAGTTGGTTGGTTCATAGTAGCTGCAGTAAAAAAAAAAAAAAAAAAAGCTTATATATTATAAGCCAATTGCCACATTTTGCAACCTTTTTATTATTATTATTTATATATATATTTTAAATATTATTAGTATTAATAATATGTAGTTATTATTTATATATATATATATATATATATATATATATATATATATATATATATAATAAAATGGTTGCAAAATGTGGAAAATGGCTATTTTGTAAACTAACTTGAGGTGCTGTGCATTTAAGTTAACCAAATAAATGTTTACATTTACATACTGATTTTTCCTTATTTGGAATTTTAAAAACAAGTAGAAAATATGTTGATTTCATTCTCATTTTTCACAAAAGAAATCAACAGAATTTCTACGTAAGGTTAGCAAACCAGAGAGATTTTACATTTATTTTAAATGACGTGAACAACGTTGATTTAAGATTAATAATATGTAGTTATTATTTATATATATATATATATATATATATATATATAATAAAATGGTTGCAAAATGTGGAAAATGGCTATTTTGTAAACTAACTTGAGGTGCTGTGCATTTAAGTTAACCAAATAAATGTTTACATTTACATACTGATTTTTCCTTATTTGGAATTTTAAAAACAAGTAGAAAATATGTTGATTTCATTCTCATTTTTCACAAAAGAAATCAACAGAATTTCTACGTAAGGTTAGCAAACCAGAGAGATTTTACATTTATTTTAAATGACGTGAACAACGTTGATTTAAGATGATTTTAGCATACATACCTGACATAGATGGGGCAACAACCAGAGACGAGCTAGCTAGACAGTCGATACACACACCGGTAATGCACTTTTGAACGATGCTTTGACAGATTGCTTGTGTTTCCGCCCTTACATGCAAATATTGTTTTGCACTTATGACAACGAGGGTTGTCAGCATTAACTCTAGTGAAGTATAACCACACTTTAGAACATTTAGCTTTCTCCGCCGTCGTCACTCTTTGTATTAAGCGGGACTTTTCGTATGCGTGCTCCGCGCTCGTTCTCATTTTGTGTGTGTGACTGACACAGACAGCCTCCGAGGCGCTCATGCGAGTTCTTGCAGATCTCACAGACAAACGTCTTAATCGCAAATTAGAAATGTTTGGTAAGATAAAATGTTCACGATAACATTAAGCAAATCTCTTCGCCATCGTCACTCTTTATTTTTAAGCAGAAGTTTACCTACAGTTAATGCATGTGCGTGCGCTCATTGTGGTGTGTGTGTGTGACTGACAGACAGCCTCCGCGGCGCGCCTGAGAGTTCACGCAGATCTCACGGACAAACGTCTTAATATGTTCGCACATTAGAAATGTTTGCGAGATAAAATGTGCACAACAACATTATTAAGCAAAATACACAGTACATTATTTTTTTCCCCTCCAGTAGAACCGATACGTCAGATCTTACTGATACCACGGTCTTTCATAATTTAGCCCCGGGGCCAGTTTAATTCCGGGTTTCGGTACCCATCCCTACTGAAGAAGCGGAGTTGTGTGGGCTGGTTGAAGTTAACCGGGCACTGGAGGTCAGACACGGCATTACAAAACTTTAGTCAGAACACGAAACTCTCAACGAAAATAAAATAATCTAAAATAATAGAAGTAAAGTTTGACGAAGCTAGGTGGTGTTTCTTCTTATCGTGGCTAAGTAGCAGCAGGCGTGCAGGCCGAAGCACGCTGGAACAGTGCTCAGAGAAAGCTGTAAGTCAATACTAAAAGCATTACTAGGAGCATAAGCTAATAGCGGGCTAAAAGCTGGCATGACTGATAGCAAAAGCTAAACGCAAGCTAAAAGCTAAAAGCTAAATTTGATGGTCAGGCTGTGCATCTTGATTACTTGCCCCAAATTTGACAATCTCTTCTCTGAATTGAAATTGTCAATAATTGTTCTAGTGGTGTTTATGTTGAAAGCTGTTCTGTGAAAGAGTTGGTTGGTTCTTTATCTTACATCTGACTTGTGGCACTAGGAATTGATTTACAACATCCTGTTGCCAACACGGTCCTGATCAACTCTTTAATTTGTCTGGTTCAGGTCTGAAACGCTACATTTACCTGTTTAGAATTTCATCATCCCGTGCAGATACAGCTATGTCCCATTTATAATTTAAGGTTAATGCATTATGATTTCTGTGATGCGGAGTGCAGCACAGGATCCAGTCATGACAATGAATTTACAGTAGCTAGCTACTCTGCAGATGTCACATAAAATGTGTGATTTGATGGATTGATGAATAAATAAAAAAACAAAGCTGTAAAATAAACAAAAGCACTGCTATATAAATATATATTTATATATAGGCTAATTTTACACTTAAAGTGCCAGGTTTAACAGTGCCTGCTGTCTCACTATCTGAGAACACAAACACTGAGAGCCTCACTGAGAGAACAATTAATAATCATTTCAGCATTTTATTTGAGAAAACCACTTTCAAAAACAAATACATTGACACTCAAAGCTCTTCAATACAGCTCTTCCAAATAAAAGTCTGCTTTTTAACTTAAGAAATTGACAAAAATTATGATTGTACTATAACGTAGCAACATGTATGTTAGACCCTATACCATCTAAGCTCCTAAAAGAGGTGCTTCCAGAAGTCATAGGTCCTATAGGATATTATTAATTCCTCATTGTTATTAGGATATGTACCCAAAACCTTCAAACTGGCTGTTATTAAGCCTTTCATAAAAAAAAAAAACACAACTTGACCCCAAAGAACTAGTTAATTATAGACCAATCTCGAATCTCCCTTTTCTGTCCAAGATACTAGAAAAGGTGGTATCCTCACAATTATATTCCTTCTTGGAGAAAAATGGTATATGTGAGGATTTCCAGTCAGGTTTTAGACCGTATCATAGTCCTGAGACTGCTCTCCTTAAAGTTACATATGACCTGCTCTTATCATCTGATCGTGGTTCTATCTCTCTATTAGTTTTATTGGATCTTAGTGCTGCATTTGACACAATAGACTGCAACATTCTTTTCCATAGTCTTGAACAATTTGTTGGCATTTATGGAAGTGCATTAGCATGGTTTAAATTGTACTTATATGTCCGCCATCAGTTCGTAGCAGTGAATGAAGATGTATCATATTGATCACAAGTGCAGTATGGAGTACCTCAAGGCTCAGTACTAGGGGCCGCTACTCTTCATGCTTTATATGTTACCCTTGGGAGATATCATCAGGAAACATGGTGTTAGCTTTCACTGTTACGCCTGTTGATACTCAGCTCTATATTTCTTCGTGGCCCGGTGAGACACACCAATTTGAAATAGTAATGGAATGCATAGTCGATATAAAAAAATGGATGACAAGTAATTTCTTACTGCTAAATTCTGAAAAAACAGAGGTGTTAATTATAGGACCAAAAAACTCTGCATGTAATAACCTAGAACACTGTCTAAGACTTGATGGTTGCTCTGTCAATTCTTTGTCATCAGTTAGGAACCTAGGTGTGTTATTTGATTGCAATCTTTCCTTAGAAAGACACGTTTCTAGCATTTGTAAAACTGCATTTTTTCATCTCAAAAATATATCTAAATTACAGCCTATGCTCTCAATGTCAAATGCAGGAATGTTAATCCATGCATTTATGACCTCAAGGTTAGATTATTGTAATGCTTTATTGGGTGGTTGTTCTGCACGCTTAGTAAACAAACTACAGCTAGTCCAAAATGCAGCAGCAAGAGTTCTTACTAGAACCAGGAAGCATGACCATATTAGCTCGGTCCTGTCAACACTGCACTGGCTCCCTATCAAACATCGTATAGATTTTAAAATATTACTTATTAACTTATAAAGCCCTGAATGGTTTAGCACCTCAGTATTTGAATGAGCTCCTTTTACATTATACTCCTCTACGTCCGCTACGTTCTCAAAACTCAAGCAATTCGATAATACCTAGAATATCAAAATCAACTGCGGGCAGCAGATCCTTTTCCTATTTGGCGCCTAAACTCTGGAATAACCTACCTAACATTGTTCGGGAGGCAGACACACTCTTGCAGTTTAAATCTAGATTAAAGACCCATCTCTTTAACCTGGCTTACACATAACATACTAATATGCTTTTAATATCCAAATCTGTTAAAGGATTTTTAGGCTGCATTAATTAGGTAAATCGGAACAGGAAACACTTCCCATAACACCCGATGTACTTGCTACATCATTAAAAGAATGGCATCTACGCTAATATTAGTCTGTTTCTCTCTTATTCCGACGTCACTGTAGCCACCAGATCCAGTCTGTATCCAGATCAAAGGGTCACTGCAGTCACCCAGATCCAGTACGTAACAGATGATTTTTCTGCACAATCTGACTTTGCTGTAGCCTGGAATTGAACTACTGGTATCGTCTGGTCAGAGGAGAACTGGCTCCCCAACTGAGCCTGGTTTCTTCCAAGGTTTTGTTCTCCATTCTGTCACCGTTGGAGTTTCGGTTCCTTGCCGCTGTCACCTCTGTCTTGTTTAGTTGGGGTCACTTCATCTACAGCGATATCATTGACTTGATTGCAAATAAATGCACAGACACTATTTAACTGAACAGAGAGATGACATCACTGAATTCAATGATGAACTGCCTTTAACTATCATTTTGCATTATTGCCACTGTTTTCCTAATGAATGTTGTTCAGTTGCTGTGACGCAATGTATTTTGTTGAAAGTGCTGTATAAATAAACTTGACTTGACTAGCCTACTTCTAAAATAATAATTTACATAAACATTAGGGAACATAATTTTTTCCCTCATTTTAATTTAGTAAATCTCTGTTGTGCAGCCCATTGCAAAAACATAAAACAATAAAGGTTTTAAAACATCAAATTGTTAAATTTGTATGCATTTTCATTACCATCATTTCTGATAGTATATTTGTATTAAATCATAAAATTACAGAATTCAGAAAAATTAAGTCAAACCAGAATTTATGAATTTGTATGAATTATTAATGATAAATATAAGTTATAAAACTAATAATTAATCAATGGTAAAATGGTTTTGTTTTTGATTAATGATATTTGAATAAACACATGCTTTCAAAAATTTGTTCACCCCCCCCCCCCCCCAAAAAAAAATGGTATTTGATTGTTCAATACCATATACAGTGAAACTGTATAATCATGGTATTTCTGAGACGATTATCATACTGTAAAAATATCATACCGTTACAACCACAAGGAATCCGACAGCTGAAACCCATGTCTTGCATATGTTTGTGTGTAGTGGTTCTTGAAGCACTGACTCCAGCTGCAGACTTTTTCCTTCCCTTCCCCTCTCTATTAATGTGCTAGGACACAGAGCTCTGTGAACAGCCAGCCTCTTTTGCAATGACCTTTTATGTCTTGCCCTCCTTGCAAAGAGTCAATGGTCGTCTTTTGGACATCTGTCAAGTCAGCAGTCTTCCCCATGATTGTGTAGCCTACAGAACTAGACTGAGAGACCATTTAAAGGCCTTTGCAGGTGTTTTGAGTTAATAATCTGATTAGAGTGTGGCACCAGGTGTCTTCAGTATTGAACCTTTTCACAATATTCTAATTTTCTGAGATACTGAATTTGGGATTTTCCTTAGTTGTCAATTATAAATATAAAAATTAAATGAAATAAACATTTGAAATATATCAGCCTGTGTGTAATGAATAAATATAATATACAAGTTTCACTTTTTGAATGGAATAAGTGAAATAATGATATTGATGATATTCTAACTATATGACCAGCACCTGTATATATATATATATATATATATATATATAGAGAGAGAGAGAGAGAGAGAGAGAGAGAGATAGATAGATAGATAGATAGATAGATAGATAGATAGATAGATAGATAGATAATATCAACTGAAACCTAAACTAAAATACATTACATTTGTTTTATTGAAATAAAAACTAGGTGTTTGTTTACGTTTTCACTCAGGCTGGCTAGCTAAAACATTAGCTAAACAAATAATACCACTACCTTGTAACAACAGACAACAGATGGCCTACAACAAAACAGTAACAGACTTAACATAATACAGATTATTTTATTTGAGTAAGTCAAGTCAAATTTATTTAATGTTTTTAACAATACAGATTGCGTCAGATGACTTCACAGTATTAAATAGGAAAATAGTGTCAATAATGCAAAATGACAATATTAAACTGTTTAGAAGAGGACTGGCTTCTTCAATTTTTGATAGTTTGTGGATCGTTAGGTAGAGCTCACAGCAGGTGATCGGTCAGAATCACGCAAGATTTCTTCACTGGAAGTATTTATTGGATTTACAACTGCATGATTGAAATGTACATTGATGTGTGTGTGGTTCTGAAACAATAAAGAAGTGAAAACAAACAATTAGTTGAATGAAATGAATGATTATCATGCAAACAAACCATTATTGGCATTAACTGTATCTTATTCTAACAATACAGCAGAAATAAAATACAATAATATTATTTTAACATGGCCGAAACTGACATTAGAAGAATGAAAAAGGCTGCTATAACTATAACAATGAGAAAGCATAAACCATTCGCTATACAAAGCCTCCCTCTGCCGGTCACATAAATAACTACAACAGGCCGCTCTGAGAGGTGTCACATGACGACCAGTGTTCATGCGGACAGTGCGTGCTCTATAACCAATTAACTGGATTAAAGGCGAATATCGCCGCAATAGCTTACAAACTATGTGCAGAGGGTGCATAACTGGTATTATACAATGTGTAACAAAAGAATAATGCCCGAGTAGAAACTTATACATTTATACATAGGAAGAAGCATTACAACGCAAAGCCTAATCAGGCAGAAAAACCTGAGCTTAAATTAGCAACACTAAACAGACAAAACACTACCAATCTAGCATCAGCAATGACAGTAAAGGAACAACAAATACAGATTCTTACTTGTAAAGACGCACACAGGATAAAGCAGTTGTATCAAAACGGGTTTTAAGTCCGTGCAGTTAGCGTGCACTACTGGCAAAAATCTCGGACAGAATGCTACCAGCGTGCAGCGATCCTGAGTCAACTTGTGATTGGCTAAGAGTCCAGGTGAAGCGAGTAATCTTCCCGTAGGAGAGAGAGAGTCACAGTAAAGTGTCTGATGCTTAGCGGCCACGAGGGGGCCTTTTTTACAGCCGCCCCCAGATTACTGAAGGTAATCTGCAGAAGAAAGAAAGGCACCCATTCGTCCAGTAGTGATTAGTCTGACAACTCTGGAAGCTGGATAAGTCGAGCCACAGGGCGGGTGTACGCCCGGTCTCCTACATTCACTTCAGCAGATCGTACTTTACCATCGAGGCCAGGAAAGACGCTGGTCACTTTACCCACTGGCCACAGTGATCGAGGGAGCTGTGGGTCAATCATGAGGACAGTCTTGCCGATGTGCAGATTTGGGTTTTCAGCATTCCACTTCTGTCGGGCCTGGAGGCTGGGCAGATAGAAACGGATAAAATGCTTCCAGAAGTGGTCAGCCAACAGCTGGCTATGGCGCCAACGCCTACTGCTTAGGAGCTCGGAGTCAGGATACACCACCTGCGGGAGAGAGGCATCTGGCCGCCCAATGAGCAGTGAGTTGGGAGTTATTGGATCGGGGTCAGCGATGTCTGCAGATGTGTAGCCTAATGGTTTGGAGTTGAGAATCCCTTCAATCTCTACTAGTAGGGTTCTCAGTACCTCATCTGTTACAAGCTGGGCTCCAAGAGTTACTTGCAAGGCTTGTTTTACAGAGCGTATCTCGCGCTCCCAGCAGCCGCCAAAGTGGGGGGCGTTAGGTGGATTAAACTTCCAGTCAATTTGCTGAGAGGCGAGTTGAGCTTTGATGTCTGGAGCAAGGTCGGCGAATGCTTCCCGGAGCTCTCGATCACCACCTCTGAAGTTAGTCCCCTGGTCTGAAATCAGCTCGAACGGCTTTCCTCTGCGGGAAATGAACCGTCTTAGGGCCATGAGGAATGAATCTGCATTCAAACTGGAGAGCATGTCGATATGCACGGCTCGGGTGGTCATGCATTTAAAGATTATTCCCCAGCGCTTTTCACTCCTCCTTCCAATCGCTACAGAGTATGGCCCGAAGCAATCTACTCCTGTTGAATAAAATGCTGGCTTGAAAAGTTGGACTCTGGATGGAGGCAGGTCTGCCATTTGTGGGATTTGTGGCTTACCGCGCCATTTCTGACACTCTTGGCACTTACGCTGAAAGTGGCGGATAGCCTCTCGCCCTCCTGGTAGCCAATACTTGCGGCGCATCTCGGAGAAGACCCTCTCTGGGCCTGGATGGTGCAGACGGTAATCGTACTCTTCGATGAGCAACTGCGTTACTGGGTGTTTAGCATCCAGCACCACCGGGTGAACAGTATCCGGTTCCAGCTGGTTACTATGGCGCAGACGTCCGCCAACACGGATGAGCTTGTCACTGTGGTCGAACTCTGGTGCAAGCTTGAGAAGTCTGCTGCTCTTGGTGACTGGTTTCCCTGACTGCAGCAGGGCATAGTCAATAGGAAAACTGTCTTGTTGGACCTGTTGTAGCAGAGCCAGCTGGGCTTGCCTGTAGGCTGTGACATTGCCTGGGGCCGCCCCATGTAGAGTCTTCGTTGTGGCGGTCAGGAGGTCTCTGAAGGAAGAGAACTGCTTAGCATCTGGGAGAAGATTTGGCGTGGTAGTAGTGAGGCCGCAGAACTGAGATTTCTTGAGCTCTTCACTCTGATCTGCCTCTGTCTGAATCTGAGGACTTTGTGGCCATTTGTCTGGTTCACACCACAAGAAGGTGGGGCCTTGACCCCAGCGGCTGTCTGGTGTCAATGTGTTGAGAGGTTTGCCACGCGTTATGTCATCGGCAGGGTTCTGTGCAGAGTCCACGTATCTCCATGTGTCGCCCTCAGTGAGATCTTGAATCTCTGCCACGCGTGTACCAACAAACACTTTGAATCTGCATGACTCTGACTGCAGCCACTTGAGCACGGTAGTAGAGTCCGACCAGAGCATCACCTGTTGGATGGGCAGTGTGAGTTCAGATTTGAGGATCTGAGCCATTTGTGCTCCAGTCAGAGCAGCGCATAACTCCAAGCGTGGGATTGACTGCTGCTTTCTTGGAGCAACTCTGGATCTTGCGGTGACGAAAGCTACTTGGACGACTCCATGAGAATTCTTGGTTCGGAGGTATGCCACAGAGCCATAGGCTTGCTCTGAGGCATCGCAGAACACGTGGATCTCACGCTCACAGGTAGGAGAGTCTAACTCTTGGCCAGTGTAACACCTCGGAAGTGCTATGCTCTGTAGGTGAGGTAACTCGTCCTCCCACTCTCTCCATGCGGCTAGCAGGTGATCTGGCAGAGCAGGGTCATCCCAGTCACGCCTTTTGTCCCACAGGTGTTGTATGACAACTTTTGCCCTGGTGGTGTAAGGTACTAAAAAGCCAAGGGGGTCGTATTGGCTTGCCACCACTTTATAGATGTAGCGCATAGTGACAACTTCATCAGTGGCTAGAACTTCTCGACACTTGAAGGACAGAGTGTCCTCTCGACAGTCCCACTGTAGGCCCAGGGCTGATTCCTCTTGATCTGGGTGACCTTGGGCGATCCACTTTTCAGCACTAGCCGATCTTGCCTCAGCAGGGAGGTGACGGATGGTGTCTGGATGTGTACTGGCCCACTGGCGTAACTCAAAGCCTCCTTCAGCAAGAAGAGTCTGCAGCTTGTCAATGATAGGCTTAGCATCTTCAACTGTAGGCACACTTTGTAGCCAGTTATCAACATAGAAATGTCTTAACACAGAGTCTCTCACTGCATCAGCTGGCTGAGTATGGTCGGTGACATGCTTCTGTAGGGCATACGTAGCACAGCAGGGGCTACAGGTAGTGCCGAAGGGAAGCACCTTCCACTGATAGACTGTAGGTTGTTCATCACGCTTTAGCTCCCTCCAGAGGAAGCGGAGAAGAGGCTCATCCTCTGGTAGGAGCCTGACCTGGTGAAACATTCCCCGTATATCACTGCTGAAGGCCACACAGTGTTCTCTGAATCGTAGGAGAACTGAAAGGAGTGGTGGACCAAGGGTTGGACCCGGGAGCAGGAGTTTGTTTAAGTCAGTGGTGCCATACTGGAAAGAGCAATTGAAAACCACTCTGTGCTTGCCATTGTGCTCGACAAGGTGGTGAGGGATGTACCAGCTGCTTGAGGTGTTCTCTGTGCCAGGGGGTAGTTTTGCCACATAACCAGCCTGTTCAAGTCTCTGGATCTCTGCATTGTAGACTTGGGCCGTCTCAGGGTTCTTTGCCAGCCGCCTTTCTGTATTCCGGAGCTGAGGAAGTACTGCCTCCTTTGGTGCGCAGAGCTGAGGAAAGTTCTTCACGCGGAGGAGAGGAGTTGCATAGCGGTGGACACCATTAACATGTATTCGCACCGTCTGTTTATCCAAGCATTCAAGGGCCTCCTTGTCCTGTCGTGACCTCGTACTGGCCTTTTCGCTGCGCCATGGGAGGATGTCCAGTTGCCACAGCCTCTCGACATGTTGGTAGATGTCAGCTGGAGGCGCCCCGAAGGCGGTGAAAAAACAGCGTTGCTCGATAAGGTAATGCTTTAGATTGTTGGTCGGACCTTGCAGCGTCCATCCGAGACGGGTGCGGACAGCAACTGGTGCACCAGGGGGACCAAAGATGACTGGCTCAACTGGAGTCACCAAGTGAGGGTGGTCTGAACCAATAAGCAGAAGCGGGACAATGTCCTTGAATGAAGGGATAGAAAGCTTCTTCAAATGTCTGTATTTGCTCTGCAGTGCTTTAAAGGGATACGTGTGCTGGCCTAGCCCGAGCTTGGGTGCTGTAAAAGCTCCTTGGATGTTGTATACCATGGCTGGAGAACAGGCTGGAGAGATGCTAAATGAGACAGCCGCCCCGTGAAGCGTCTGCAGCTCCTGTCTAACTGTACGCAGGGGCAAATCCTCAGGCTGGCCTTCAAGTCCCAGTTGTTGGACAGCTGGTTGGAGGAGCAGGGTGCGTTCAGAGCCGTCGTCTAGCACAGCGTATGTCTCTAGAGTTTGGTCACCATGGCGGAGGATAACTTTACTAACCTTGAGAAGCACACGCGGGCCCTGCGGTGGCTTGCCAATGTATAGCACTTGGTCTGCACTTGGTACGGACGAAGGATTGCTCTCACTGGACTTCCCCTGGTCAGACCTTCTCTCAGCTTTGTCAGTCTTGACTAAACTTCTCTCGCTGACATCGTGCAGCACAAGCAGGTGTCTGCTGTTGCATGTTTTACAGCACATCTTCAGATCACATTCAGCTGATCGGTGTTCTCTGCCACATCGCCAACATCGGTTGTTGTCCTGAATCCAGTTACGTTTCTGGGTGGCGCTGAGAAGTTTGAAATTTGCGCAACTATTCAGAGTGTGCTTGTAATTCTCACAGAATGGGCAGAACTTCTTTGCTTCTAGACTGGTTGGAGGAGTGAATTTAGCTGGCTCCCTAACCGGTTTGGGTTCAGCCCCCAGCAGGAGGACTGAGGCCTTAGGTGACGACTTTACATTACTCTTGGATTCTTTGGGCCTAGTTCCAGTGTCCTTTCTCAAGCGATATTGTGCTATATCCTCCTGGATCTGGAGCTCGTATTCCAACCAATCTGCCAGGTCCAGAAGAGTGGGGATAGGAATGCGGAGCGGGTGGATGTAACGCCTGAAACTGGACCTCAGGTCATGGGGTAGCTTGCCCAGTAGACGGGTGACATGAGAACCACAGTCCAGCTCAACTTGCCCCTTTAAACCAAGCTGCTCCAACATGCTCACCAGGGATCTGACGTTCAGAGCGAACAACCTGAATGACTTGATGTCTCCACTCTGAATGTTGGGGCCATCCATCAGTTCGGCAATACGCTGAAGGGCGAGTTGGTGTGGCTGTCCGTACTGCTGGTTTAAAGCTGCCATAGTGTCAGTAAAGGGGTAGTCAGAATTGCTGTAAGAATCTGCCACCAGCAATGCTTCCTCCAGCTTCAGATGATCCACTAATATCTGGAACTTGAAACGTTCAGTGGCATCTCTTGGAAGGAGATTGTCTAAGGCAATACGGAGTCTCGCAAAGTCTCTTGGGTTAGGACGGTTGAAGTTCGGGATTGTAGGAGTAGGCCCTCTGTATGTTCTTTCCTGTCCACCAGGGGGAGTCACTGAGCGTCTGGGCTCGTGCCAAGGTGAAGGGGGACTACGTTTCTCACGCTGATCTGGAGGGTAGCTGAAGCGGCGTGCAGGAGAGTAGTCACCTCGGCATGATGGTTCTCTGTACTCTCTGGAGGAATAACAAGAGTCTCTGTAGCTGGCGTAGCGCTCGGGTGAGCGGCGGTGGCTGCACTGCTCATAATTATGTTGAGAACTGTAGCGCCCTTCTCTGGACTCATAGCTTCGTCGTGAAGCCTGGTGCTTGCTGAGTACTGGCTCTGGAGAGCTTTTAGGTGAGGGAGAGTCATACCTGGTTGTTTCCCTATAGTCCTTTGTCTCTCTACTGTAGTCATGACGCCTGTCAGAGGACCGTTGTGGTGGTGTCTCTCTGTCTCGGAAGTAGACTGATTTGTACTGGGTTGAAGCACCTCCGTATTCCAGCCCTTCTCTGTAAAGTCTGTCTCTGGCAGCTACAGTACGTGGCTCTGAACGGGAATTGCTGGGCTCCGCCCTGGCTCTGAGCTGCTCGTTCTGTATTTTTAATTCCTCAATTGATGCTAGGAGATCTTCCCTTTCACGCTCTAGTATGCGGCACTCCCTTCTCCACTCATCTGCAGAAGATTCCCATTTATCAGTGACTGACCATCGCGCTGGGCTGTGGTGCAGCTGACTTTCTGGTGGTGCAGATCGTGAATCAGGTCTGCTGTGGTCCTCTTCGTCTAGCCGCTCCCTAGGCTGTGACTCAGAAAGCTTCATGGTTTGAGATCTGGTCGGGAGATCAGACAAGTCATAATCTTGCAAGTAGTTAGGGAGGGACCGCTGCCTCCTAGATTGTGCATTATACTCGTTATCAGAGGTGGTAGACATCTTGCTCCGCTGCAGGCTCTGGATCCGGCTCGAAGGACCACTTTGTTTAGAAGAGGACTGGCTTCTTTGATTTTTGATAGTTTGTGGATCGTTAGGTAGAGCTCACAGCAGGTGATCGGTCAGAATCACGCAAGATTTCTTCACTGGAAGTATTTATTGGATTTACAACTGCATGATTGAAATGTACATTGATGTGTGTGTGGTTCTGAAACAATAAAGAAGTGAAAACAAACAATTAGTTGAATGAAATGAATGATTATCATGCAAACAAACCATTATTGGCATTAACTGTATCTTATTCTAACAATACAGCAGAAATAAAATACAATAATATTATTTTAACATGGCCGAAACTGACATTAGAAGAATGAAAAAGGCTGCTATAACTATAACAATGAGAAAGCATAAACCATTCGCTATACAAAGCCTCCCTCTGCCGGTCACATAAATAACTACAACAGGCCGCTCTGAGAGGTGTCACATGACGACCAGTGTTCATGCGGACAGTGCGTGCTCTATAACCAATTAACTGGATTAAAGGCGAATATCGCCGCAATAGCTTACAAACTATGTGCAGAGGGTGCATAACTGGTATTATACAATGTGTAACAAAAGAATAATGCCCGAGTAGAAACTTATACATTTATACATAGGAAGAAGCATTACAACGCAAAGCCTAATCAGGCAGAAAAACCTGAGCTTAAATTAGCAACACTAAACAGACAAAACACTACCAATCTAGCATCAGCAATGACAGTAAAGGAACAACAAATACAGATTCTTACTTGTAAAGACGCACACAGGATAAAGCAGTTGTATCAAAACGGGTTTTAAGTCCGTGCAGTTAGCGTGCACTACTGGCAAAAATCTCGGACAGAATGCTACCAGCGTGCAGCGATCCTGAGTCAACTTGTGATTGGCTAAGAGTCCAGGTGAAGCGAGTAATCTTCCCGTAGGAGAGAGAGAGTCACAGTAAAGTGTCTGATGCTTAGCGGCCACGAGGGGGCCTTTTTTACATAAACACTCAATTAATGTTCAAAACTCAGCTATTATCAATACGAATAAATAAATAATGACAATAAATGAAGTTACTTATTTTATTAATTAGTACTTAAGTGGGGCTGTGCTTCGTCCTTTGTGCGATCTACTTAATACACATTTTGAAGCGTCTTGTCCATCAGCTACTGTAATGGGGAGCCACGCCGTGTAAAAAAACAAACAAACAAAAAACCCTTTTTTAAATAATGCGCTATGACACTTCTGCTCTCTTGCGCTCCATTTGGAACGTTCGAACCTCGCGATGACGTCACTCGCCGGTCCCTGATAAGCGCTTACTCACAGAGTCGACGCGCAGTTGGTGAGAATCGGAGCGTTTGTGAAGACTGTCACTTGAGCAAGTTTACAGAGCGGTAGAAAAAGTCTACTTGCGCGAGTCTGCAGACAGAAACGCACAGAGTACAGACTAAATCTTCGAGTCTACACAGAGTTCGTCCACACTCGGCATCAAGATGTGCACCTCATCTGAGTCAGTGCCCAAGAGCGCTGTATATGAGACAGAAGCGGCTGCGTGGCTGGATAACATCAGCTTCTGCAGCGGCTTCTGTCAGTGGATCGACGAAGAGTTGAGCGTCGATTCACTGCCAGCTGAGTCCCAGCAGCCTGTGCAGTCAACAAGCGCTTCACAAGCAGAAGCAGAAGCAGAAGCAGAAGCAGAAGCAGTGAGTGCACAGCCTTCTGCTGAGAAAAGCCCAACAGGTCAGACTAGTATTACAAACTGAACTTTCATCTCATTATAAAATAAACTGTGTTTTATTGTTGGGAAATAATAGCAGTATATATATATATACACACACACACACACACACACACACAAATATAAACTGTGGTCAGATACTGTATGTGGTCTAATACTTTCCTCTTTGGTTTTCTTCAATGAAGAAGTTCCGTCTCGAGGCAACAGGAGAAGCAGAATCCATGCCTTCTTCAAGAGAGCATGGAAGGCTGTTAAGAAGCCGTTCCTCCGTTGCAGACGGACAAGAGTGGAGTCCAGTCCTGAAACAGCGTCTGTCCCGGGACCGTCTGGGCTCCAGAACGTGCCTGACACCGAGCCGGCATCTGCCTCAGGTCTTCCCAATTGGGAGCCAATGACCGGTGAGTGCGATGTCAGCTCTACCCTCATTTTCTATTATTTTTCAAGTATTATTTTTTACTTCGTAATTCTGATATCACCTAACATGTAAACTTTAACCATGTACATATTGTTTGCTCATTGTTTAAGAGACATATTCCAGCAGTGCTATAATATAAGAGCTGTAATCCTGCCATCTCTTGTGTTTTTCAGAACCTATGTACAGTTTATACACACTGCAGGGATTGATTGGAAACGGAAGTTTCGGCAAGGTGTTCAAGGCAATACGGAAATCTGACGGCCAAGAGGTAACACGCTTTCACTGAACATTATCCTCATGTCCACTCCATCCAAATGCATGTTTAAAATAAAATACATACTGAAGAATCTGAGAACAATAAATAATAATTCTGTCTTTCATCTCTTTGCAGGTTGCCATTAAAGGACTGTGCAAATTGCGTTATCTTAAAATTGTAAGTTGGCAAAGATGAAAGAATCCATATTTAGTTGACATATTCAAAGGTGCACACAGATCTACAAAATTTGATATGTGTTTTTATACGTACAGACAATAGGGAACCTTCTTTTCTTCTAATGTGACCCCACATTAAGGGTTTTACCATATTTACTGTAGTTAACACACCACAAATAACAGTGAAAGGTAAAGCCTTGAGCTGGAAAGGCTCTGTTGATTACATGTAAAAATACTAAAGCGGTTTGTTGTGGTTCATAGCCTGGTTGCTCCGCACCTCTGCCTAGAGAAGTGGCTCTGATGCTGCTGTTGAGGCGTCCTCCAGTTAGCCCCTACGTCATACAAATGTACGAATGGTTTGATCGACCCAAGATCTTCTCTCTTATTCTGGAGTGCCCTCAACCGTGCATGGTCCTGCGAAAGTTCATCACGGTTTCGTCAGGACTGACTGAAACGATCGCGTCCATCTTAATGCGTCAGTTAGTCCTGGCAGTGCAGCACTGCATAGACCACGGCGTTTTTCACAACGACATCCACGCTGACAACATCCTGGTGACCACAGACACTCTGGAGATCAAGCTGATTGACTTTGGCGCCGCTCACCTGTATGAGAGCACAGGCTACGACACCTGGAAATATTTAGGTGAGCTGGCGTTCTGTATTTATTTTTTATTGCAAATTATTGGGAAAGTAAGCGTGGGAAATGAAATGTTCTTGCTTGCAGGAGCAGCAGAGTACTGTCCTCCAGAGGCTTTTTCGCAGCCCAAATACCACGCCGTCCCAACAAATGTCTGGGCTCTGGGCGTTACGCTGTATCTGATGGTGAACAGACGGCTGCCCTTTTACAACATCCGGGAAACATTGGAAGCTTCCCCTAAGTTTTGGAAGCCCACCTTGTCCATAGGTGAGGAAACAGAGACTGATAAACATGTTAATGTTTCCATATACCTTCAATCATCAGAAGATATGTTCATACATGTCTCCTCCAAACTCTTACAGCATGCCGTGATCTGATTGGCCAGTGTCTGAACCGCGATCCAGCGAAGCGGCCGACTTTAGAGCAGATCTTAGAGCACCCCTGGTTCAAAAGGTGGCTCTAGAATGAAGGCAGGCGAGGGATTCCCTCTCTCATGAGCCTCAGACCTAATCATTCTCCATAGAGGTCAAGTACTGTCATATGTTTCAATTCTAAATGATGTTGAGAAAACAAAACAGTTGTTGACCGCAGAGCACTTTAATGTTCTGGTCCTATTATAGACGACATAGTAATATGATAATATGAAAAGTACTGGACTAGATAGAAACATGATTCCAAATCTTCTTGAGACCATGAACCCAAACAGACCTCTAAAGGACCAGTGTGGACATTAGGGTGTGCTTCCCATCTAACGCTCCTGTGCAGTTAGGGAAATTCCACCTAGATGAAAACTTTGAAGAGATATTCCTCTCCTGCTCAGTTGGTCTTTCTAGGTGTGTGTATCCATCATGCACCTGTTCAGTGCAGCACATGTGTCCTCGATGGATTTAGCCACTGTGCTCTCCTGGAAACAATAGTGAGAGGCAAGCGTTCTGACTAATTTCCTGATATAAAATAAACTTTAATATAAACATTCATTTCTGTCTCTTCACAGATAATTAGTGCAGGGCAAGATAGAAGTCACTTCGAGACAAACACATCAAGTGGAAAAAAAGACAGCAGTTGCTCAGTGGCTCTGGAGCAATGCGTCAACAGGAATGGAAATAAGCTTCAGCGATTTCCTTCCTGAATGTATTTATACAAAATTGAAGGTAATATTTTTTTTGTAATTGTTTTAATGTAGTAATTTGTATTAATTCACTTCAAATTAACTTATTAAGAATGCAAGTGCATGACTTGAAGTAGACTTTTAACAGGAGTAAAAAAAAAAGGTAACACTTTAGAATAAGGTTCCATTAGTTAATGTTAGTTAACTACTTTCGTTAACATGAACTAAGCAAGAACAATCCTTCTACAGCATTTATTAGTCTTAGTTCATGTTAATTTCAACATTTATTAATGCATTATTTAAATCAAAAGTTGTGCTTGTTAACATTAGTTAATGCACTGTGAATTACCATGAACTAACAATGAATAACTGTATTTTCATTAACTAACATTAACGAAGATGAATAAATACAGTAATAAATGTATTATTCATTGTTTGTTCATGTTAATTAATACATTTAACTAATGGAACCTTATTCTAAAGTGTTACCAAAAAAAATAATGGTACTAAACTGTGCATGCTTTTATTTATTTCTCTGTATTTTCCTCAGTAAGATGAGTAATGTTGATTTTGTTGAAACTATATGCCTCCATCCTCAGTCGCTCCGACTCCGGTCTTCCAGAGCCCTGCCTCTGCCTTGGTTGCATGAGACTTCAGCTCCACCTTGGCCCTCCGGACCCTCAGTGTCACCCTGGCTCTCCATCCGCTCGTCTCCATTCTGGGCTCATCATCCATCGGCTCAGTTCTCTGTATGTCGGCCCCCTGGTGTTGTCGCCTCCATGGCTCCTCCCTGCTCCCTCCATTCACTCCACCCTGGCACTATGGACTATGTTCCCTCTCCATTGCCTGCCCCCTGATCATCCACCCTCCCTCCTCTGTTGGGCTTTTTTGTCGGCACGAGGACATGCCGTTCTGGGAGGGGTCAAACTCTGTTTTGGTTTAAAGTCTTCTTCTGTATTTTGTCCGTTCTCGTTGATGTTTATTCATTGATCTAATGTGGATTTATTTAGCTGTCTCCTGGATATTCTTATTAAAATACCTTTTTTCTTTATCTCCTTCATCCTCGTGTGTTTGTACCTCACCAACCAATAACAATATATTGGGTGAATTGCCCTAATGAAGGAAATTTTTGGCATTTCAGATTTCTGTGACATATTGCGATGTGTAGCATTAAATAATAATAATAATAATATTAAAAATTAAATCCACACCTAATACCATAATAAAAAACAGAATGTGTCCTAAATAAATCGAAAGAGAAAATGCAGATACCACATTCTTAAAATAAATTTTAGACATATTGGTGCTCTTGGTTCTTGGTGCAAGTCGCCTGAGAAAAATGTGGGACAGATGTGTTCCTAATGTGGGACACTGATAAGTCTTTGATAAGAGGCCAAAATCACCTTTCATGTAGAACATTCAAATCTTAAAAGTTAGTATTTCTCTTGGTTATAGATGGATAAAATATGGATAATCAAACGTCATCAGACAGATAATACAATATGATAGTATTGATGCATTTATAATAAAGACATTAAGCAAATATTATCTTAGACCTGTGTTATTTTATGTAACTAGAATTCCTGACTGTTCTCTAGTTCAACAAACACAACCACAGCAGGCATAACCTAGGCCTATTTAAAGACAAAAAATAAAACCACAGTTGATGCTTTATGTTAAGTTAAGCTTAACTTTAGGCTAGATCATCAACATTTATTTAAGACCAGTTTGCCTAATGCTTCCTATTTTAATAAACAAACACATACAATCATAAGTGTCTTTTTGAAAACCTCTAGCAGCTAGCCTGCACAAACCTTGAGGACGACCTGAATAAAAACAACCTACAGAGGTTAACTCATTACATCTCTGAAAACAAGCAGTCCTTTGCATGTCAAGACACCACATTTATCACATTTAATCCCATCTGCAGTAACAGCATTCTTATATTGTATAACAAGACTAAAACTATGTAAATAATATTTTTTGCCACATAAACCATAACCCTCCACACATTTTTGACTGACTGAAGGACTGTACCACATTAGGCTAATCATACTGTCCCACTTTTCGAAAATGAAAGTGGGACGGTAGAATATTTGAATAAAATAGAAAATACATTTAGCTGACGCCTTTATCCAAAGCAACTTACAATTGCTATATATGTCAGAGGTGTACACACCTCTGGAACAACTAGGGGTTAAGTGTCTTGCTCAGGGACACTTGGTATCTCACCGTGGATTCGAACCCAGGTCTCTCACACCAAAGTCATGTTGCTCCTTCAATTATGCTCCTTGATATCAAGTTTGTAAAAATTCACTGACCTTTGGGTGGTCTTCACACAATGTTCTTCCAGTTTGATGATTCCTCCACCCTCATTTATAACTGTAAATTTGAATGGTGATGTTATTTTGATCACATGACACCACAGCTTTGGTAACGCCTCTAGGTTACGAATGTGACCCTAGTTCCTCTTCAGGAACTCTGAGTCGAACGCTTTGGGGAAACACCTTTGGCAAGATCAACTCTGAATATAGTGTTCAATCTGTCCGGGCGTGACGTCATGGGCGGGGTGACGTAGCGACCAGGAAGCGATAAAGGCACATGCTGTGTAGCTGGCTTCAGCTTCGAGCAGGGAAGCAAGCTCTCCGGCAGGGGTGCCGGGAGTATGGCGATACGACGCAGAGTCTTGTTCCTTCGAGAAACTAGGGTTACATTCGTAACCCAGAGGCGTTTCTCTTCAGGAACTCGAGCTGTGTCGAACGCTTTGGGGAATGATGTCCCCATGCTGTCAGATTTCCAAACCCCTGCCTAGTGTGTATCCGAAGAGCACAGCTAAGGCGAGAGGACAGAAGAGCCGGGGGTGGGCCGCATATCTAGATTGTATAATCTGGCAAATGTAGAGGGCGTGGACCATCTGCGTTGCAGATGTCCAAGAGGGACACACCTGCTAAGAAGGCCTTAGAGGCCCCCATACCCCGAGTGGAGTGAGCCTTGACTCCCAAAGGAAGGGGAAGACCAGAGGAAAGTATTGAGACCATTTTGTGACAAGGCTCTCAGATGGATAGTTTTGGTAGATAGATTTGGCAGAAATTTTCCTAGGAAATTTACCATGCCTAATGCACGTAAAACTCCCCTTTTGTCATTAGGTGGAGGCATTTCCAAGAGGGCTTGTACTTTAGCTGGATCTGGTTCCACATCTTTTGCAGACAATGAGTTACTTAAAAAGGTTATCTTTGTGATTCCAAATAAACACTTTTTCTTGTTCAACTTTAAATCATGTGCTCTAATTCTTTCCATCAGTTTTAATAGTCGCTGATTATGTTGTTCAGGAGTGGACCCCACACCACAAGATCATCAATATATACACGAACACCCTCAAGTCCTTCAATAAGTGTTTCCATAGCACGATGAAAAATCTTGGGGGCTTCCCAAATGGAAGACGAAGAAAACAATATCTTCCAAAAGGAGTATTAAATGTACAATATTCACTACTCTCAGAATTTTCAATATTCTCTTCATCGAATTTGCCAGAAAACCTGGGATGCATATAATTGACTAAAAAATCTTGCCCCTGACATTTCACTAAGAATCTCTTCACGTGTGGGTATCTGATAGTGTTCTTGTTTAATGTTATCATTAATATCTTCTGGATCTAGACACTCTTAATTCCCCATTAGGTTTTTTTCACACATGTGATGGAGTTTACCCAATCAGTTGGTTGTTCCATTCTTTGAATGACTCCTAAATGGGTTGTACGATCCAATTCTTGCTTCAAGGGCTCTTTCAGAGGGACAGGAACAGGGCCGAGGAGCATGTATGACAGGTGTAGTGTCATCCTTCAGTTGTATTTTGTACGTATATGGAAGTGTTCCTTGACCTTCAAAAACATCTGAAAACTGATTAACAATATTAGTAACACGATCACAGACAGTGTGAACGACTACATTCTCTTTGTTAACTTGATACACTCGTTTAACCAGCTGAAGGTCTTCACATGCTCTATCTCCCAGAAGAGATTCATGGCCATTGGGAACCACAACAAACATTACATTTTTTGTCTTTCCTTTGACTTGTATCTTCAATCTACAAATTCCTTGCGATTCAATTGGTTGTCCATTATAGGTTTTAAAGGGAACTATCTGTTTTTGAATTAGGGGGTTTTCTTTCAATACTTTCACATCTCAGATGTTAATTAAGTTGAACTTAACACCAGTGTCTAACTTAAAAGGTACTATTGTCCCATTAACCACAAGAGGAACAATCCACTTAGTGGACTGCACAGAATCCTCAATAGAGACACCTCTTGCCCAGCCTGGAGCTGCATCCTCTTCAGAAACCATCTGCACATAAAAGGAATCACTCAAGATATCACTATCATCTATATCCTCCACGACATGTACTCTGTGTTCCGGTTTAAATTATTTTGACAAGCACATTTTTGCAAAGTGGTTTACCAAATGCTGGACATTGTCTGAACTTATGTTTACTCCCACAACGTTTAAAAAGAAATGTTTCATTTTCAGTGCTTTTAAAGCTTCTTGCATTACATCGTTTCTTATCTCTGAAAGATATGTCATCGATGGCTGTGGCTGCATGAAGAAACATCAAAGAAACATCAAACTGCATCACTTGCTGTCTCTCTAATTCACTGGATTGGCACAATTCAACAGCATGATCCAATGTGAGTTCAGACTCTCGTAACAATCTTTCTCTGACTTTCTTGTCACATATGCCGAAAACAATGTGATCACGAATCATGGAATCCTTTATTTCATCGAAATTACAGGTTTTTGCCTTTATCTTAATATCAGTAAGAAAGCAATCAAAAGCCTCTCTTTCATGCTGCAGTCGAGTTCAAAATACATATCGCTCATAGGTCTCATTCTTCTTTGACAAACAATGAGCATCAGATTTTTCCAATACCTTATCTAGTTTCTTCTTATCCGCCTCATCTTCAAAATTAAATGTGTTGTATACTTCCACAGCGTCTACTCCAGCAATAGTAAGTAACATAGCAATCTTCCTTTCATCTGCAGCTTCTGCTTGGCCAACAGCTGAAACATACAGCGTTTGTGTGGGCAGGGAGGAACACACAATCTGCAGAACGATCCAGAATCGCCCCTCAAATGTTGAGTCTTTGCTTTGCTCTTAGGCATATTGTTGTATAATGGACAGACAACAGTAAATAAGACTCACAAGACAGACTTTTAGACATGCACACACAGAGCGCTTGCTGAAAGACGGGAAGCTGAAGCCAGCTGAAGCCAGAACGTGCTTTTATAGCTTCCTGGTCGCTACGTCACCCCACCCGTGACGTCACGCCTTTCCATTGGACAGATCGCACACGATATTCGGAGTTGATCTTGCCAAAGGCATTTCCCCAAAGCATTCGATTCAGCTCGAGTTCCTGAAGAGGAACCCAGAGTTTCACTGGAATTCATGTATTAATGGAGGAGCTACAAATAGGAAACCTTAAGTGTCCCACATTAGGCAGTGTCCCACTTTAGGGCAATTCACCCATATATACAGGTGCTGGTCATATAATTAGAATATCATCAAAAATTTTATTTATTTCACTAATTCCATTCAAAAAGTGAAACTTGGATATTATAGTAATTCGTTACACACAGACTGATATATTTGAAATGCATATTTATTTTAATTCGGATGATTATAACTGACAACAAGGAAAATCCCAAATTCAGTATCTAAGAAAATTAGAAAATACCTTAAAACCAATACAAAGAAAGGATTATTTTCTTTAATCTTGGCCAACTAAAAAGTATAAAAATGAAATGTATGAGCATGTAAAGCACTCAATACTTAGTTGGGGATCCTTTTGCCTGAATTACTGCAGCAATGCGGCGAGGCATGGAGTCGATCATTCCGTGGCACTGCTCAGGTATTATGAGAGCCCAGGTTGCTCTAATAGTGGCCTTCAGCTCTTCTGCATTCTTGGGTCTGGCATATCGCATCTTACTCTTCACAATACCCCATAGATTTTCTATGAGGTTAAGGTCAGCCGATTTTGCTGGTCAATTAAGAAAAGGGATACCATGTGTCACTTTCGGTGATACAAGAAACACAGGAGAGATCCAAATGCAGGTAAGAGGTTTATTGGGGGCAATCCAAAAGGGTAAACAGTCCAGGCAGGGTCAGAACCAGGATATCCAATAAACATAACAAACAAAAACACGAACACACGGCAAGAGTCAGGTAGGAGCTCAGGAAAGTATCACACATAAGACAAGGACTCCGTGACACAGACTCAGACAGACCGGGTATAAATACACAGAAGGATAATGAGGGAACTGGAGACAGGTGGGGAACAATCAATTAACACAAACAAGGAGGAAGGTGACCAAATAAGGGAACAGGAAGTGATAAGGTGACAGACACCGTGGAAAAGGAGGACACCTAGTGGAAACCCAGGGAACACAACCCAGACACTGTGACAGTACCCCCCCTCTACGGAGCGGCTCCCAGACGCTCCACGACAGACACAAAACAGAGACCAGGAGGGAGGCGGACAGGTGGAGGCTCAGGGTGAGGAACGGAGGGCCAGAAAAGAAAAACATGGGGAACAGGCACCAGAATGTAAACACAAAACAGGGAGGCCAGGAGGGAGGAGGACCAGAGCAGGTTCAGGGGGAGGGACGGAGGGCCAGACTAACAGAGGGGAACAGGGACAAGAGTGAACACACAAAACAAAAAACAAACAACAACATGAAGCCCCCCCAGGGCGGAGCAGAAGACCACCACGTCCGTGTGGTAGAGACTGGAGTACCCCAGGGTGGAGCAGAAGACCACCACAACCGTGTGGTCAGAGTGGAAGCCCCCCAGGGCGGAGCAGATGACCACCACGTCCCTGTGGTCGATGCCGGAGTCCCCCAGGGCGGAGCAGAAGACCACCACAGCCGTGTGGTCAAGGCGGAAGCCCTCCAGGGCGGATCAGACCTCCGTGTGGCCGGACCAGCGGAACGACAAAGCTCTGGTAATCCCCTGGTGTTTTTAATGGACTCCAGAAGATCGGTGCTGGCCTGACTCTGCTCGCGAAGATTCTTGGTGACTTGCATTTGTACATGAAGATCATTGGTTATTTGTATTTGTACATAAAGATCACCGGTGACTTGATTCAGTCCTTGAAGATTCAGTCCTTTAAGATCACCAATGACTTGACTCTGTCCTTGAAGATCACCGGTGACTTGACTCTGTCCTTGAAGATCAACGGTGACTAGCCTTGTCTCTGGAAAGTCCATGGTACCTAGCCCTGGCTCAGGAAGGTCATCGGTGACTAGCCCTGACTCTGGAGGGTCAGCGGTGACTAGCCCTGACTCTGGAAGGTCAGCGGTGACTAGCCCTGACTCTGGAAGGACAGCGGTGACTAGCCCTGACTCTGGAAGGACAGCGGAGACTAGCCCTGACTCTGAAGGGTCCACGAACACCTAACTCGACTCTGGAGATTACCGGAACCTGACTCGACTCTGGAGAGTTCACCGGAACCTGACTCGACTCTGGAGAGTTCACCGGAAACTGACTCGACTCTGGAGAGTTCACCGGAAACTGACTCGGCCTCCGGAACAGCATTAGGCACCGCCTCAGCATTGGCCACCACCTTGGCCTCTGGAACAGCCTCGGCCTCCAGAACAGCATCGGGCAACGCCTTGGCATCGGCCTGCTCGGGAACGTCCTCCTGGATGGCAGCGGCCCACTCGGGAATGTCCTCCTGGACGGTAGCGGCCTGCTCGGGAACGTCCTCCGGGCTTTGAGGAACGGTAGACGCCTGTCTCCTCCTCCTCCTGCTGTGGTGCTGGGCTGGCGGCCATCTTGTGCTGTGGCGCTGGGCTGGCGGCCATCTTGTGCTGTGGCGCTGGGCTGGTGGCAGTCTTGTCTGGAAACTCAGGTGTGGTTGCTGCATCCCACTTAGCACGATGGCGCAGGTAATGGGTAAACCCCCAAAAGTCCAGAATCTCCAACCCTTTCATCTCCCATTGAGGCAAGGGTCATCCATGCAATCATTAAACAAGTCTTTTAGTGCTGCATCATTATAACCTAACCCGACTGCCATGGTCCAAAACAATTGCCCCAGGCCACCCACCTCACTTCCCCTTTGACGAAGGGTGGTTAAGTTCAGGAATCTCCCCCTCCGTCCCTCCATGGTGGCCGGTGAACAGATTCGAAATCTCACACTGCTGGATCTAGGCATGACGGAGTCCTTCTGTCACATTCGGTGATACAAGAAACACAGGAGAGATCCAAATGCAGGTAAGAGGTTTATTGAGGGGCGATCCAAAAGGGTAAACAGTCCAGGCAGGGTCAGAACCAGGATATCCAATAAACATAACAAAAAAAAACAAGAACACACGGCAAGAGCAGACTCAGGAAAGTATCACACATAAGACAAGGACTCCGTGACACAGACTCAGACAGACCTGGTATAAATACACAGAAGGATAATGAGGGAATTGGAGACAGGTGGGGAACAATCAATTAACACAAACAAGAGGGAAGGTGACCAAATAAGGGAAAAGGAAGTGATAAGGTGACAGACACCGTGGAAAAGGAGGACACCTAGTGGAAACCCAGGGAACCCAACCCAGACACTGTGACACCATGGTCCTTAAACCAGGTACTGGTAGCTTTGGCACTGTGTGCAGGTGCCAAGTCCTGTTGGAAAAAGAAATCTGCTTCTCCATAAAGTTGGTTAGCAGCAGGAAGCATGACGTGCTCTAAAACTTCCTGATATACGGCTGTGTTGACCTTGGACCTCAGAAAACACAGTGGACCAACACCAACAGACATGGCACCCCAAACCACTTACTGTGATAACTTTTCACTGCACCTCAAGCAACGTGGATTGTGTGCATCTCCTCTCTTCCTCCAGACTCTGGGACCCTGGTTTTCAAACCAAATTCAAAATTCACTTTCATCAGAGAACATAACTTTGGACCACTCAGCAGCAGTCCAGTCCTTTTTGAAGCGAGACACTTCTGACGCCCTCTGTTGTTAAAGAGTGGGTTGTAGGGTTGTAACTATATACCAGTATGATGATATAAACCATGATATAAACATGTAAGATTATCATACCATGTACATTTGCTTATCTACGGTATTGAGAGAAAATAACAGACACAGAATCTCACCTGCACATAGGCAACAACTTTCCACCTAAGTGTTCTCTTGCTCCACCCACACGTACAGCGGAGGCAACATCAGAGACAGAGGTCGTTATCTCTTATCTCTATCCTACATCGAATATGAGTTAAAATTGGCACTAGTATGGGAATACTTTTTATATAGAAAAGATGAATGCTTAATTGTCCTTGAAGGTAGACACAGTTTGCAAAAACTGTGGTCGGAAAGCAGTTGCAATACGAGGATTTATGTAAGGGAAACAGATCAATTTAGCTTAAAGGGAATCATTTAAGATTTTAAAGGGAATTTGAACAAAATCACTGTTTCATGGGTGATCACTGAGATGGCCAGTGATTCACTGAACGAGCCGTTTAACATCAAATCTATACTGGATATTAATATCCAAACTATAGTGAAAACACTATCAATTAGCACAGTAACAAGATCAACAGTAACATTAACTTGTAAGCAGAAAACACAAGATACTTCTCTTTTCAATATGAATAAGGCTTTATTAGATAAATCTAAGACATATAAATTAATCTAACACATAGGCACACGCACTCACACATTCATACATGTGGCAGGAATATAGCAGATTAGGAAATAATGAGTTTAAGAGAATGAAAACGTGAAATCCCAAGTGTACAGCAATACGTAAAATTGCAAAGAATTGAACAGCCATCAATCATTTAATTAACCCTCAAATTGAGTTCCTCAATGAGGATAAAATTATATTAGATACAAGAAGTACAGATCAGAGTCTGGGGGTAAACTTACTTGCATCTCCTGTGTAAAGGGGCTCCTTTGTTGTCGTTGAAAGGGGGTTTCCAGAGGTTTCCGATTGGTTGGAAGTTTAGTAGTCGCTGACGTGACGTCTTGGGAAGCCCGTGGTTGGGCAGTGACTGAAGACTAGGGATGGGTATCGTTAAGGTTTTAACGGTATTACTACTCTTACCGATACTGCTTAACGGTCCGGTACTTTAACGGTATTCTTATCGGTACTTTTTGTTGTGTGTGCATTTTTTTTAAGAACTAGTTGAGAACAGAATTAACATTTCTTTTTTTTTTTTATGTAAAATTAATAATGGGCTTGTCTTGGACCAGAGGTGTTAGGAGGAGTTGGTTGGTTCATAGTAGCTGCAATTAAAAAAAAAAAAAAAAAAAGCTTATATATTACAAGCCAATTGCCACATTTTGCAACCTTTTATTATTATTATTATTATTTATATATATATTTTAAATATTATTATTATTAATAATATTTAGTTATTATTTATATATATATATATATATATATATATATATATATATATATATATATATATATATAATAAAATGGTTGCAAAATGTGGAAAATGGCTATTTTGTAAACTAACCTGAGGTGCTGTGCATTTAAGTTAACCAAATAAATGTTTACATTTACATACTGATTTTTCCTTATTTGGAATTTTAAAAACAAGTAGAAAATATGTTGATTTCATTCTCATTTTTCACAAAAGAAATCAACAGAATTTCTACGTAAGGTTAGCAAACCAGAGAGATTTTACATTTATTTTAAATGACGTGAACAACGTTGATTTAAGATGATTTTAGCATACATACCTGACATAGATGGGGCAACAACCAGAGACGAGCTAGCTAGACAGTCGATACACATACCGGTAATGCACTTTTGAAAGATGCTTTGACAGATTGCTTGTGTTCCCGCCCTTACATGCAAATATTGTTTTGCACTTATGACAACGAGGGTTGTCAGCATTAACTCTAGTGAAGTATAACCACACTTTAGAACATTTAGCTTTCTCCGCCGTCGTCACTCTTTGTATTAAGCGGGACTTTTCGTATGCGTGCTCCGCGCTCGTTCTCGTTTTGTGTGTGTGACTGACACAGACAGCCTCCGAGGCGCTCATGCGAGTTCTTGCAGATCTCACAGACAAACGTCTTAATAATATCGCAAATTAGAAATGTTTGGTAAGATAAAATGTTCACGATAACATTAAGCAAATCTCTTCGCCATCGTCACTCTTTATTTTTAAGCAGAAGTTTACCTACAGTTAATGCATGTGCGTGCGCTCATTGTGGTGTGTGTGTGTGACTGACAGACAGCCTCCGCGGCGCGCCTGAGAGTTCACGCAGATCTCACGGACAAACGTCTTAATATGTTCGCACATTAGAAATGTTTGCGAGATAAAATGTGCACAACAACATTATTAAGCAAAATACACAGTACATTATTTTTTTTCCCCTCCAGTAGAACCGATACGTCAGATCTTACTGATACCACGGTCTTTCATAATTTAGCCCCGGGGCCAGTTTAATTCCGGGTTTCGGTACCCATCCCTACTGAAGACGCGGAGTTGTGTGGGCTGGTTGAAGTTAACCGGGCACTGGAGGTCAGACACGGCATTACAAAACTTTAGTCAGAACACGAAACTCTCAACGAAAATAAAATAATCTAAAATAATAGAAGTAAAGTTTGACGAAGCTAGGTGGTGTTTCTTCTTATCGTGGCTAAGTAGCAGCAGGCGTGCAGGCCGAAGCACGCTGGAACAGTGCTCAGAGAAAGCTGTAAGTCAATACTAAAAGCATTACTAGGAGCATAAGCTAATAGCGGGCTAAAAGCTGGCATGACTGATAGCAAAAGCTAAACGCAAGCTAAAAGCTAAAAGCTAAATTTGATGGTCAGGCTGTGCATCTTGATTACTTGCCCCAAATTTGACAATCTCTTCTCTGAATTGAAATTGTCAATAATTGTTCTAGTGGTGTTTATGTTGAAAGCTGTTCTGTGAAAGAGTTGGTTGGTTCTTTATCTTACATCTGACTTGTGGCACTAGGAAATGATTTACAACATCCTGTTGCCAACACGGTCCTGATCAACTATTTAATTTGTCTGGTTCAGGTCTGAAACGCTACATTTACCTGTTTAGAATTTCATCATCCCGTGCAGATACAGCTATGTCCCATTTATAATTTAAGGTTAATGCATTATGATTTCTGTGATGCGGAGTGCAGCACAGGATCCAGTCATGACAATGAATTTACAGTAGATAGCTACTCTGCAGATGTCACATAAAATGTGTGATTTGATGGATTGATGAATAAATAAAAAAACAAAGCTGTAAAATAAACAAAAGCACTGCTATATAAATATATATTTATATATAGGCTAATTTTACACTTAAAGTGCCAGGTTTAACAGTGCCTGCTGTCTCACTATCTGAGAACACAAACACTGAGAGCATCACTGAGAGAACAATTAATAATCATTTCAGCATTTTATTTGAGAAAACCACTTTCAAAAACAAATACATTGACACTCAAAGCTCTTCAATACAGCTCTTCCAAATAAAAGTCTGCTTTTTAACTTAAGAAATTGACAAAAATTATGATTGTACTATAATGTAGCAACATGTATGTTAGACCCTATACCATCTAAGCTCCTAAAAGAGGTGCTTCCAGAAGTCATAGGTCCTATAGGATATTATTAATTCCTCATTGTTATTAGGATATGTCCCCAAAAGCTTCAAACTGGCTGTTATTAAGCCTTTCATAAAAAAAAAACACAACTTGACCCCAAAGAACTAGTTAATTATAGACCAATCTCGAATCTCCCTTTTCTGTCCAAGATACTAGAAAAGGTGGTATCCTCACAATTATATTCCTTCTTGGAGAAAAATGGTATATGTGAGGATTTCCAGTCAGGTTTTAGACCGTATCATAGTCCTGAGACTGCTCTCCTTAGAGTTACAAATGACCTGCTCTTATCATCTGATCGTGGGTGTATCTCTCTATTAGTTTTATTGGATCTTAGTGCTGCATTTGACACAATAGACTGCAACATTCTTTTCCATAGTCTTGAACAATTTGTTGGCATTTATGGAAGTACATTAGCATGGTTTAAATCGTACTTATATGACCGCCATCAGTTCGTAGCAGTGAATGAAGATGTATCATATTGATCACAAGTGCAGTATGGAGTACCTCAAGGCTCAGTACTAGGGGCCGCTACTCTTCATGCTTTATGTGTTACCCTTGGGAGATATCATCAGGAAACATGGTGTTAGCTTTCACTGTTACGCCTGTTGATACTCAGCTCTATATTTCTTCGTGGCCCGGTGAGACACACCAATTTGAAATAGTAATGGAATGCATAGTCGATATAAAAAAATGGATGACAAGTAATTTCTTACTGCTAAATTCTGAAAAAACAGAGGTGTTAATTATAGGACCAAAAAACTCTGCATGTAATAACCTAGAACACTGTCTAAGACTTGATGGCTGCTCTGTCAATTCTTTGTCATCAGTTAGGAACCTAGGTGTGTTATTTGATTGCAATCTTTCCTTAGAAAGACACGTTTCTAGCATTTGTAAAACTGCATTTTTTCATCTCAAAAGTATATCTAAATTACAGCCTATGCTCTCAATGTCAAATGCAGAAATGTTAATCCATGCATTTATGACTTCAAGGTTAGATTATTGTAATGCTTTATTGGGTGGTTGTTCTGCACGCTTAGTAAACAAACTACAGCTAGTCCAAAATGCAGCAGCAAGAGTTCTTACTAGAACCAGGAAGCATGACCATATTAGCCCGGTCCTGTCAACACTGCACTGGCTCCCTATCAAACATCGTATAGATTTTAAAATATTACTTATTAACTTATAAAGCCCTGAATGGTTTAGCACCTCAGTATTTGAATGAGCTCCTTTTACATTATACTCCTCTACGTCCGCTACGTTCTCAAAACTCAGGCAATTTGATAATACCTAGAATATCAAAATCAACTGCGGGCAGCAGATCCTTTTCCTATTTGGCGCCTAAACTCTGGAATAACCTACCTAACATTGTTCGGGAGACAGACACACTCTTGCAGTTTAAATCTAGATTAAAGACCCATCTCTTTAACCTGGCTTACACATAACATACTAATATGCTTTTAATATCCAAATCTGTTAAAGGATTTTTAGGCTGCATTAATTAGGTAAATCGGAACAGGAAACACTTCCCATAACACCCGATGTACTTGCTACATCATTAGAAGAATGGCATCTACGCTAATATTAGTCTGTTCTCTCTTATTCCGACGTCACTGTAGCCACCAGATCCAGTCTGTATCCAGATCAAAGGGTCACTGCAGTCACCCAGATCCAGTACGTAACAGATGATTCTTCTGCACAATCTGACTTTGCTGTAGCCTGGAATTGAACTACTCGTATCGTCTGGTCAGAGGAGAACTAGCTCCCCAACTGAGCCTGGTTTCTTCCAAGGTTTTTTTCTCCATTCTGTCACCGTTGGAGTTTCGGTTCCTTGCCGCTGTCACCTCTGGCTTGTTAAGTTGGGGTCACTTCATCTACAGCGATATCATTGACTTGATTGCAAATAAATGCACAGACACTATTTAACTGAACAGAGAGATGACATCACTGAAGTCAATGATGAACTGCCTTTAACTATCATTTTGCATTATTGCCACTGTTTTCCTAATGAATGTTGTTCAGTTGCTGTGACGCAATGTATTTTGTTGAAAGTGCTGTATAAATAAACTTGACTTGACTAGCCTACTTCTAAAATAATAATTTACATAAACATTAGGGAACATAATTTTTTCCCTCATTTTAATTTAGTAAATCTCTGTTGTGCAGCCCATTGCAAAAACATAAAACAATAAAGGTTTTAAAACATCAAATTGTTAAATTTGTATGCATTTTCATTACCATCATTTCTGATAGTATATTTGTATTAAATCATAAAATTACAGAATTCAGAAAAATTAAGTCAAACCAGAATTTATGAATTTGTATGAATTATTAATGATAAATATAAGTTATTAAACTAATAATTAATCAATGGTTAAATGGTTTTGTTTTTGATTAATGATATTTGAATAAACACATGCTTTCAAACATTTGTTCAACCCCCCCAAAAAAAATGGTATTTGATTGTTCAATACCATATACAGTGAAACTGTATAATCATGGTATTTCTGAGACGATTATCATACTGTAAAAATATCATACCGTTACAACCACAAGGAATCCGACAGCTGAAACCCATGTCTTGCATATGTTTGTGTGTAGTGGTTCTTGAAGCACTGACTCCAGCTGCAGACTTTTTCCTTCCCTTCCCCTCTCTATTAATGTGCTAGGACACAGAGCTCTGTGAACAGCCAGCCTCTTTTGCAATGACCTTTTATGTCTTGACCTCCTTGCAAAGAGTCAATGGTCGTCTTTTGGACATCTGTCAAGTCAGCAGTCTTCCCCATGATTGTGTAGCCTACAGAACTAGACTGAGAGACCATTTAAAGGCCTTTGCAGGTGTTTTGAGTTAATAATCTGATTAGAGTGTGGCACCAGGTGTCTTCAGTATTGAACCTTTTCACAATATTCTGATTTTCTGAGATACTGAATTTGGGATTTTCCTTAGTTGTCAATTATAAATATAAAAATTAAATGAAATAAACATTTGAAATATATCAGCCTGTGTGTAATGAATAAATATAATATACAAGTTTCACTTTTTGAATGGAATAAGTGAAATAATGATATTGATGGTATTCTAACTTTATGACCAGCACCTGTATATATATATATATATATATATATATATATATATATATATATATATATATATATATATATATATATATATATATATATATATATATACACACACACACACACACATATATATATATATATATAGAGAGAGAGAGAGAGAGAGAGAGAGAGAGACAGATAGATAGATGGATAGATAATATCAACTGAAACCTAAACTAAAATACATTACATTTGTTTTATTGAAATAAAAACTAGGTGTTTGTTTACGTTTTCACTCAGGCTGGCTAGCTAAAACATTAGCTAAACAAATAATACCACTACCTTGTAACAACAGACAACAGATGGCCTACAACAAAACAGTAACAGACTTTACATAATACAGATTCTTTTATTTGAGTAAGTCAAGTCAAATTTATTTAATGCTTTTAACAATACAGATTGCGTCAGATGACTTCACAGTATTAAATAGGAAAATAGTGTCAATAATGCAAAATGACAATATTAAACACTCAATTAATGTTCAAAACTCAGCTATTATCAATACGAATAAATAAATAATGACAATAAATAAGTTACTTATTTTATTAATTAGTACTTAAGTGGGGCTGTGCTTCGTCCTTTGTGCGATCTACTTAATACACATTTTGAAGCGTCTTGTCCATCAGCTACTGTAATGGGGAGCCACGCCGTGTAAAAAAACAAACAAACAAAAAACCCTTTTTTAAATAATGCGCTATGACACTTCTGCTCTCTTGCGCTCCATTTGGAACGTTCGAACCTCGCGATGACGTCACTCGCCGGTCCCTGATAAGCGCTTACTCACAGAGTCGACGCGCAGTTGGTGAGAATCGGAGCGTTTGTGAAGACTGTCACTTGAGCAAGTTTACAGAGCGGTAGAAAAAGTCTACTTGCGCGAGTCTGCAGACAGAAACGCACAGAGTACAGACTAAATCTTCGAGTCTACACAGAGTTCGTCCACACTCGGCATCAAGATGTGCACCTCATCTGAGTCAGTGCCCAAGAGCGCTGTATATGAGACAGAAGCGGCTGCGTGGCTGGATAACATCAGCTTCTGCAGCGGCTTCTGTCAGTGGATCGACGAAGAGTTGAGCGTCGATTCACTGCCAGCTGAGTCCCAGCAGCCTGTGCAGTCAACAAGCGCTTCACAAGCAGAAGCAGAAGCAGAAGCAGAAGCAGAAGCAGTGAGTGCACAGCCTTCTGCTGAGAAAAGCCCAACAGGTCAGACTAGTATTACAAACTGAACTTTCATCTCATTATAAAATAAACTGTGTTTTATTGTTGGGAAATAATTGCATTATATATACACACACACACACACACACACATAAACTGTGGTCAGATACTGTATGTGGTCTAATACTTTCCTCTTTGGTTTTCTTCAATGAAGAAGTTCCATCTCGAGGCAACAGGAGAAGCAGAATCCATGCCTTCTTCAAGAGAGCATGGAAGGCTGTTAAGAAGCCGTTCCTCCGTTGCAGACGGACAAGAGTGGAGTCCAGTCCTGAAACAGCATCTGTCCCGGGACCGTCTGGGCTCCAGAACGTGCCTGACACCGAGCCGGCATCTGCCTCAGGTCTTCCCAATTGGGAGCCAATGACCGGTGAGTGTGATGTCAGCTCTACCCTCATTTTCTATTATTTTTCAAGTATTATTTTTTACTTCGTAATTCCGCTATCACCTAACATGTAAACTTTAACCACGTACATATTGTTTGCTCATTGTTTAAGAGACATATTCCAGCAGTGCTATAATATAAGAGCTGTAATCCTGCCACCTCTTGTGTTTTTCAGAACCTATGTACAGTTTATACACACTGCAGGGATTGATTGGAAACGGAAGTTTCGGCAAGGTGTTCAAGGCAATACGGAAATCTGACGGCCAAGAGGTAACACGCTTTCACTGAACATTATCCTCATGTCCACTCCATCCAAATGCATGTTTAAAATAAAATACATACTGAAGAATCTGAGAACAATAAATAATAATTCTGTCTTTCATCTCTTTGCAGGTTGCCATTAAAGGACTGTGCAAATTCAACAACAGGCGTTATCTTAAAATTGTAAGTTGGCAAAGATGAAAGAATCCATATTTAGTTGACATATTCAAAGGTGCACACAGATCTACAAAATTTTATATGTGTTTTTATACGTACAGACAATAGGGAACCTTCTTTTCTTCTAATGTGACCCCACTTTAAGGGTTTTACCATATTTACTGTAGTTAACACACCACAAATAACAGTGAAAGGTAAAGCCTTGAGCTGGAAAGGCTCTGTTGATTACATGTAAAAATACTAAAGCAGTTTGTTGTGGTTCATAGCCTGGTTGCTCCGCACCTCTGCCTAGAGAAGTGGCTCTGATGCTCCTGTTGAGGCGTCCTCCAGTTAGCCCCTACGTCATACAAATGTACGAGTGGTTTGATCGACCCAAGATCTTCTCTCTTATTCTGGAGTGCCCTCAACCGTGCATGGTCCTGCGAAAGTTCATCACGGTTTCGTCAGGACTGACTGAAACGATCGCGTCCATCTTAATGCGTCAGTTAGTCCTGGCAGTGCAGCACTGCATAGACCACAGCGTTTTTCACAACGACATCCACGCTGACAACATCCTGGTGACCACAGACACTCTGGAGATCAAGCTGATTGACTTTGGCGCCGCTCACCTGTTTGAGAGCACAGGCTACGACACCTGGAAATATTTAGGTGAGCTGGCATTCTGTATTTATTTTTTATTGTAAAATATTGGGAAAGTAAGCGTGGAAAATGAAATGTTCTTGCTTGCAGGAGCAGCAGAGTACTGTCCTCCAGAGGCTTTTTCGCAGCCCAAATACCACGCCGTCCCAACAAATGTCTGGGCTCTGGGCGTTACGCTGTATCTGATGGTGAACAAACGGCTGCCCTTTTACAACATCCGGGAAACATTGGAAGCCTCCCCTAAGTTTTGGAAGCCCACCTTGTCCATAGGTGAGGAAACAGAGACTGATAAACACATGTTAATGTTTCCATATACCTTCAATCATCAGAAGATATGTTCATACATGTCTCCTCCAAACTCTTACAGCATGCCGTGATCTGATTGGCCAGTGTCTGAACCGCGATCCAGCGAAGCGGCCGACTTTAGAGCAGATCTTAGAGCACCCCTGGTTCAAAAGGTGGCTCTAGAATGAAGGCAGGTGAGGGATTCCCTCTCTCATGAGCCTCAGACCTAATCATTCTCCATAGAGGTCAAGTACTGTCATATGTTTCAATTCTAAATGATGTTGAGAAAACAAAACAGTTATTGACCGCAGAGCACTTTAATGTTCTGGTCCTATTATAGACAACATAGTAATATGATAATATGAAAAGTACTGGACTAGATAACAATAGTGACAATAGAAATAGAAACAATAGTGAGAGGCAAGCGTTCTGACTAATTTCCTGATATAAAATAAACTTTAATATAAACATTAATTTCTGTCTCTTCACAGATAATTAGTGCAAGGCAAGATGGAAGTCACTTCGAGACAAACACATCAAGTGGAAAAAAAGACAGCAGTTGCTCAGTGGCTCTGGAGCAATGCGTCAACAGGAATGGATATAAGCTTCAGCGATTTCCTTCCTGAATGTATTTATACAAAATTGAAGGTAATATTTTTTGTAATTGTGGTAATGTAGTAATTTGTATTAATGCACTTCAAATTAACTTAAAAAGAGTGCAAGTGCATGACTTGAAGTAGACTTTTAACAGTAGTACAAAATAATGGTAGTAAACTGTGCATGTTCCTCTGTATTTTCCTCAGTAAGATCAGTAATGTTCAGCTCCGTCTTGGCCCTCCGGACCCTCAGTGTCACCCTGGCTCTCCATCCGCTCGTCTCCATCCTGGGCTCATCATCCATCGGCTCAGTCTCTGACAGTCGGCTTCCTGGTGTTGTCGGCTCCATGGCTCTTCCCACCGTCGACTCCACCGTGGGCCGCTATTCTGGCTGTCTTTCTGGCTCCTCCCTCCATCCACTCCACCCTGGCACTATGGACTATGCTCCCTCTCCATTGTCTGCCCCACGCCCTACTCCTGAAACCCACCCTCCCTCCTCTTTTGGACTTTTTTTGGCACAAGGATGTTCCTTTTCAGGGGGGACGAACTGTTATTGTAATAATCTGTTTTTGGTTTAAAGTCTTCTTCTGTATTTTCTCGTTGATGTTTATTCGTTGATCTAATGTGGATGTATTTACCTGTCTCCTGGATATTGTAATTAAAATACCTTTTTTGTTGATCTCCTTCATCCTTGTGTGTTTGTACCTCACCAACCAATAACCATACATAGGGTGTATTGGCCTGATGTAGGACATTTTTGACATTTCAGATTTCTGTGACATATTGCGATGTGTAGCCAAAACATTAAATCCACAACTAATACCATAAAAAATCATTCAGCCGATAACTTAGTACTCAGAAACTAGATTGTTAATGGTATTTATTGAATGAACTAGGGTTGTGAGATATGGACCAAAAAAAAACCTATGGCAATCTCTTTGATAAATTTTGTGATTTCGATTTTAATCACAATTTTGACACACACAGATATGTTTTAAAGTCATAAATGCATTCAGGATGAATTTGAAACATATTTCCAAAAGAAAACCAATTAGAGCTTTATCAAAAAGTTGTAACGTCTCTACAACAGACATAAGTCAAAATAATCACTATAGTAAAGGTGTAACAAACTTTATAGACTTATGGCAAAAAAAAAAAAAAAATATATATATATATATATATATATATAAATAAATAAATCCCGTGTCTAGGGACTTTTTTCCTTTTTTTGCCATGCATTGTTCATAGAGCTCATTAATTGTAGCAGTGCCTCAGGTGTTGAAATAGATTTGTTATACATTATACAGGTTCACACATATACTCCGTCTGCAGTATGTATAAAGTATGTGTGAGCGGTGCAGAAGCAGCAGCGAGAACGCATTAATGTAACGCGAAAGTACATTAAAATAATGCGCGAGCGCGAACCTCTCAGCTCACACGCAGATTTCCTTTGCTTTGTTACAAAACCAGACGCGCATGCTCAGATACACGCTGCTCTTGCCCGGAGAGATATTAATTATTTTCACACGTTTTTATTTCTAGCCTTTTACCGCGTGCAGTGTGAACGCTCTGATCCGTTAACATGGGCTCAGAAAAAAGGGGCATCACAGACAGTGTGTGAACCTGGAGTTAGCCATATTCCCAGTCTGTTCTGTTCTGTTGCATTCTGATTGGTTCTGATTTTATGACGATTTCTATTAATCACACAGCCCTAGAATGAACTGGCAATGAACAGAAAATAACTCGGGCTGCACCGCTCAGGAAAAATGGAAAACCAGATCCAGGCAGAGATCAGCAGTGGGTAGACAGTCAGCAGAGCAAGCAGTCAGGAGAAAAAATGTTGACAGCCATTTATGCATGTTTGAATTTGTTGTTCTGTAGCATATGCAGCAAAAATATCTAAGGTAAATTGGTGGTTTATTCTTAAACCAATCAGCCAGCTCAAATAGGGGAAGAATAGTATCATAGTATTTTTTTTTGTTATTTAAGTGATGTCATCATCTCATTTCAGTTGCCGAGAGTACGATCAGAACTAGCGAGCGCAAGAAGCGAGACTGCATGTACGGCAAGTCAAATGGTTCAAAATACTGTCCTAAATCCTAAACTTCAAAATAGGGTTTTACAACTCGAAAATTATTTTCCTTTTTTTTTTTTTTTAAATCAAATTTATTACCGATTTCAGTGTGATTCTTGAGGCTTTGGCTATTTTGTTTTATACTGTCTTATACTTCTACATTTATGCTCATTTATTTTTGTATTATATACCTTGCTGTTGTTGTATTTATGTATGCACTGAAAGCTTAAAAAAAATCTTTGTGTGTGGTGTGTATGCAAAACATACACTAGAATAAGTATACAATGAACCTTAAAAGTTGTGTATAAATCTGAACCATATGCACACATGACAACTTTAATTCATAGTGACCCCCCCCCCCCCCCCCCCCCTTATTCAATAAACTATAAACCTGGTAAACAGACTCTGTGCCTTGGTCAGAAAGAATGATCTTTGTTGCCCCAAACCTGTGAAATAAATTAATGCAGTACACAACTACTTCATATTAAGTCAGAATAGCATAGGCTATTTTGTGTAATGGTCAATAAATGCACTCATTTAAACTTTTGGTCCTGAACATGCATTTGTGACTTTCCCCACTAAATGAATCCTAGCTGTTAACATAACATAATCAGTTTATATGTCTCAAAGCAGTGTTGAAAAGGAAAATATTTAGTAGCCTTTTAAACCATTTATCAATGTCCACCCCCATTACAGGCCAGTAGAATCTCACTGAAATGGCAAGCTTGCTTTTTTCTAATTCTAAAATAAAAATTGTCTGGCCTCTTTTTGTCCAGCAGCCACTTTTCTTCTAAACTTTACATTGTTTTCTGAGGAGATGTGATCAAGTTTGCCATCTATTGAAATAGCTTTATTTTTAAAATCTAAACAAATAACCTGCAATGAGGTTCTAAAGACCTAATTGAAGGAATATGCCTATATAAACTGAAATTAGAAAACAGGTCCTTGTCCATGTGCTAGTTGCTTTAAGTCAGTTAAGTATAGTTTCTTGACAAGCACTGACTTTTTGTTATTATAAAGTGTTGGTGTATCATTATACTCACTTTACTATGAAAAAATGTCAGTGTAGTGTCAGTGTAGAGACGTTGCTTACCATCAACTTGGAAATTGGAGGACCTATGCAAGTTAAATATTTCTGCTCTTTTTTTTAAGACATGGATAAATACCTTGAGTTTTGTAATTTAGAATTTCCTCATATAGGTTTGATCTATATGAACTATATTCCACTGTATCAGTAAGAAGGTAAACAGATTAATCATAGAATATTAGTTAAAATGTATGGTTGCTCTATATTGAAACGTCAGCATTTGGACATCAGCATGAACAGATTACACTAATTTGCAATGGAAAAATTAAACTTCAAAAACTCGGACATAAGACAAAAACAAAGGAACAACTGCAAGATGAAGAAAAATAATAATAGAACATTAACTGGAGTGTGAGAATCATTTTACTATGCTGCAGTGTAGCAAGAGATTTGTCCCTTTTTGCTTTCCTTACATCCAGTTGTGTTTGGTGTATTTGCATGCGGCACAATTTAGGCTACTTTGGGGCAATGTTTGATAAACTATTTGGTTGGGTTTATTACACAGACCTTGCAACCCAAGGGGAAACAAGAATTCCAGAGGGGATCAGAATCAACTGCTGCGCCATGAAATATGAAAAGCTATTTTCTGGACTGAAGACTTAGGGTGTTTTTTGCAGATGTGTGTGTTCAGTAGAGCTAATTTTATATTTTTGGCCAACCAGTGTGTGAAATATAGTGTGACAGCCTAGATTTAAGTAACTATAACACAAGAACAAGCTTTGACTTATTTATTTGCTCTGTGATTAAAGGGCTGTTTAAAGTCTTTTAGTCTTGAAGATGTCTACATCTAAGTCATGAAATCACAGAAAAGGCAATTAAAGCTGCAAACTGTGCATGTATAAGCAGCAAACCATGTCTCTCAAATGCATGTTCAAATAAAATATAGCCTATCCTGCAATTCGAGGTCACAATATCAGACGTAAGTTGATTTGTATTTTTTTATTAGTAATTTAATGCACAATTAATTGTGAGCACAGTGCACTCATACTATGAAATATGCTAAAATTAAACCATTTAAATGCATAAAAACAAATTCTACTGTTGTGTTGATTTCTGGCCTTTTTCACATTTTTTTTTTTTATCATTGCATGCCTCATGCATGATTAATGTTGGAGAGCAAGCATTTACGAGTTTTGAGAAGCTGAATGAGCAATAAAGCTAAAGTGAGGCCCTTTATTAAAATACCTGGAGGTGAGGAATAATAAAAAAATTGTCATATTCACCCAGTGTTACTTGATCTAAGTCGCAAATTGCACTCAGTTGTGTTTAAGGCACTAACATAGCCCATTACGCCTACATTATAGTCAAACACATTTTTAATATAAAATAATGAAGATTTCTGTGCCACCCCAGACTGGTTGCTGGCCCTTCCCTTGCCACCCCTATAAAAACTTACTGGCTTCGCCACTGCTCTGCATGTGAACAGCTGGTCTATAGCATGTGTGGAGCACAGCAGCCACCTACTGGAGAATTCATCAAACTGTTCATTTCCCCAAAAATAACATAACATTTATTTATATAAAATAACAAAAGTGCAAAAGTTGTGCTAATTACATTAGGCAATTTTCCTGCTCCTCATTACATACAGTTGCAGTCAAAAGTTTACATACACCTTGCAGAACCTGCAAAATGTTAATAATTTTGCCAGAATAAGAGAGATCATACAAAATACATGTTATTGTTTACATAGTACTGACATTTGTCAAATAGACATCTATTTGATGTCTTTAAGCTGTTTATGATTTATAATGTATGTAAAAAGGACTCTGATCTTACTCACGCCTGTCAGAGGTATGTACACAGAAAATGCCTTTCAGATTAAGAAATCTTTAACAGTATAACAGTGTGCTAGGACTAATTCACATGTGAGCAGTCCAACGCTTTTACAGCCTTATAATACTTTTTGGTTTGTTTGTTTACGATCTGACACAGGATGACCCTACTGAATGATCATGAATATGTCTGAGTAGTAAAATGTTCACACTTCTCATTTTGTATACACCGCTCATGGGAGCCTCCGTGGCGTTGTCCACAGTTGTCCCCTCGTTTGAAGTAATGGTGCTTCATATAACATTATCCAGAGAAACCAATGTAAATGATAAATCCCCTGTTATGTTTGTACTGGCTACTGTATACAGGCCACCAGGCCACCATACAGACTTTATTAAAGAGTTTGGTGATTTTACATCCGAGTTAGTTCTGGCTGCAGATAAAGTTTTAATAGTTGGTGATTTTAATATCCATATCGATAATGAAAAAGATGCATTGGGATCAGCATTTATAGACATTCTGAACTCTATTGGTGTTAGACAACATGTTTCAGGACCTACTCATTGTCGAAATCATACTCTAGATTTAATACTGTCACATGGAATTGATGTTGATAGTGTTGAAATTATTCAGCCAAGTGATGATATCTCAGATCATTATTTAGTTCTGTGTAAACTTCATATAGCCAAAATTGTAAATTCTACTTCTTGTTACAAGTATCGAATAACCATCACTTCTACCACAAAAGACTGCTTTTTAAGTTATCTTCCTGATGTATCCGAATTCCTTAGCATATCCAAATCCTCAGAACAACTTGATGATGTAACAGAAACTACTGACTCTCTCTTTTCTAGCACTTTAAATACAGTTGCTCCTTTACGCTTAAGGAAGGTTAAGGAAAACAGTTTGACACCATGGTATAATGAGCATACTCGCACCCTAAAGAGAGCAGCCCGAAAAATGGAGCGCAGCTGGAGGAAAAACAAAACTAGAGGTATTTCGTATTGCTTGGCGGGAAAGTAACCTATCCTACAGAAAAGCATTAAAAACTCCGATTTCCGATTACTTTTTTCTCTTTTAGAAGAAAACAAACATAACCCCAGCTATTTATTCAATACAGTGGCTAAATAAACAAAAAAAAATAATAAAGCCTCAACAATTGTTGACATTTCCCAACATCACAGCAGTAATGACTTTATGAACTACTTTACTTCTAAAATTGATACTATTAGAGATAAAATTGCAACCATTCAGCCGTCAGCTACAGTATCACATCAGACAGTGCACTATAGACCCCCTGAGGAACAGTTCCACTCATTCCCACTCATAAATACGTTATGTTATTTTCAAGTTATAATAAAAAACATAAACAATAAATATAAAATAAAGCAGTGGTTTTCAACCTGTGTTGGTATTGCAGGTGAGCCGCCAATTACTATTAAAAGAAACAATAATATTGTTCATATATGTAAAAAATGTCTAAGTCATAACATAATAACACCATTTCATATATATAATTAAATAACAAAAAAAAATATTAAACTGATACTATTCTTCCCCTATTTGAGCTGGCTGATTGGTTTAAGAATAAACCACCAATTTACCTTAGATATTTTTGCTGCATATGCTACAGAACAACAAATTCAAACATGCATAAATGGCTGTCAACATTTTTTCTCCTGACTGCTTGCTCTGCTGACTGTCTACCCACTGCTGATCTCTGCCTGGATCTGGTTTTCCAGTTTTGCTGAGCGGTGCCAGCCCGAGTTATTTTCTGTTCATCTCCAGTTCATTCTAGGGCTGTGTGATTAATAGAAATCATAAAATCACGATTTGAGCGTGCACGCTTTCTGAATCCGATCCAATAAGAATGCAGTGGTCTTAGAGCGAGAACAGAACAGACTGGGAATATGGCTAACTCCAGGTTCACACACTGTCTGTGATGCCCCTTTTTTCTGAGCCCATGTTAACGGATCAGAGCGTTCACACTGCACGCGGTAAAAGGCTAGAAATAAAAACGTGTGAAAATAATTAATATCTAGCACATGAGCATAGAGAGAGTTGTGAGTGCACAGGACGCAGTTTAAGTGACAGGAGACATGTTTTTTAAGTGCTTGCACTCTCTCTCCGGGCAAGAGCAGCGTGTATCTGAGCATGCGCGTCTGGTTTTGTAACAAAGCAAAGGAAATCTGCGTGTGAGCTGAGAGGTTCGCGCTCGCGCATTATTTTAATGTACTTTCGCGTTACATTAATGCGTTCTCGCTGCTGCTTCTGCACCGCTCACACATACTTTATACATACTGCAGACGGAGTATATGTGTGAACCTGTATAATGTATAACAAATCTATTTCAACACCTGAGGCACTGCTACAATTAATGAGCTCTATGAACAATGCATGGCAAAAAAAGGAAAAAAGTCCCTGGACACGGGATTTATTTATTTATATATATATATATATATATATATAAATATATATATATATATATATTTTTTTTTTTTTTTTTTTTTTTTTTGCCATAAGTCTATAAAGTTTGTTACACCTTTACTATAGTGATTATTTTGACTTATGTCTGTTGTAGAGACGTTACAACTTTTTGAAAAAGCTCTAATTGGTTTTCTTTTGGAAATATGTTTCAAATTCATCCTGAATGCATTTATGACTGTAAAACATATCTGTGTGTGTCAAAATTGTGATTAAAATCGAAATCACAAAATTTATCAAAGAGATTGCCATAGGTTTTTTTTTTGGTCGTCATCGCCCCATACCATGTTCAGTGCTCTGCTCATCAGTGTTGATTCCTCACACCTGTGTTTGACCCTTTATAAGTATGTTTGTTCCCTGCTATTGTGTTCAGTCTTGAGCCTATGCTTCCTGTGTATCCAGTTGCTAAGTTAAGTTTGATTGTGCTTGTATTTTTGGACCCTTGTGTCTTTTTTTGTTTAATGGTAGCCAAGTTTGCTACGTTTATTTTGTACTTTGTTTTCTCTAGTAAAGATTATTGTTACTATTTGAAGATTCAAGCCCCATGGCCTTTTTTGCTCTTTTGCTCTTCCATTCTTGAGTCTGTGAGTAGCTCAGTGAGTAAATTCACCTTCTTAGAGCATCAGAGACCTGGGTTCAATCCCTGATTGAGGGAGACTCGTTAAATGGGGTCAGTAAATTTTTTTGCAGTGGGAAAAACAAACAAAATACAACTTATGTGTTGAAAAAGGGCCACGAGTTGGAAAAAGTTTGGGAACCACTGAAATAAAGGAAAAATATAATTATAAAATGAACAAAACAGGATAAATACACTTAAAAATATATTAATTCAAATAATGCTCTTAACAGTTGGTTTTATTGAGGATCAGCTTTCTGGAATCACAAAATGAATCAGTAAATCAGTTTATAACATACTGCTTTAACATAATGACAGCAGAATAAGTAGTGGAAGTATCTTATCAACAATTACAGGTTTTCACTAGAAACAATCCATTGCTTAAATAGTAACTGATGACTGATATAGATATTTAGAATTCATATTCAGCTGATTTTATTCATTTATTGACACATCTATGTCAACACACAAACTTATATAGGCTAGTGGCTGCATTTTAAGATATAATAGATGTATTGTTTGCGTCAGTGTAACAATAATGGGCTCAGTTTGAGTGACAACTCCATTCAACCAATAGCGAAGAGACTCAGAACAGCAACGGTCCAATCAGGAGCAGGTAGGCGGAGTGAAGGATTTGTGACAGATCCCGCTGTCCTGAACTGGACACTGATACCTTCTTATTATTAAATTGTCTAGTTGTGATGGGAAGTTCAGATCATTTTACCGACTCAAGACTTTTGAGTCTCGTTCAGCAAAATGAACAAATCTTTTTCCGAGTCATTTCATTCATTTTAGCAAAATGTAATTAAAATGTTACGTGTTACTTCCCCAACACATCTAGTACTTAAGGCGGGCATACACGATGTGAATTCGGATGGTCGGAAGGTCGTATGTCCACGCACACGGCACTAGTGAGTTTATCTGAAAATCGTACTAAGCTCTAATTGGTTTTCTTTTGGAAATATGTTTCAAATTCACCCTGAATGCATTTATGACTGTAAAACATATCTCTGTGTGTCAAAATTGTGATTAAAGTCGAAATCACAAAATGTATCAAAGAGATCGCGATAGGTTTTTTTTTCTTTTTTTTTTCTTTTTCATATCGCACAACCCTAGTTCATTCAATAAATACAGTTAACAATCTAGTTTCTGAGTACTAAGTTATTAACCCAACAATAGCGGGGTCTGTAATTTTTTTTGTAGTGGGCCGCGCAAATATATGTGTTTGGTTGTGTGGGCCGCGAGTTGAAAAAGTTTGGGAACCACTGATATAGCGCTTTTCTAGGCACTCAAAGCGCTTTACATAGTCAGGGGTATCTCCTCATCCACCACCAGTGTGCAGCATCCACCTGGATGATGCGACGGCAGCCATAGTGCGCCAGAACGCCCACCACACACCAGCTTACTGGTGGAGAGGAGACGGAGTGATGAAGCCAATCAGTAGATATGGGGATTGTTAGGAGGCCATGATGGTCAGAGGCCAATGGGCGAATTTAGCCAGGATGCCGAGGTCACACCTCTACTCTTTTCAAAAGATATCCTGGGATTTTTAATGACCACAGAGAGTCAGGACCTCGGTTTAAGCAACTGTGATTGTAAAGGAGGAAGCATACACCCCTAGCAGCAGCAGTCTGATATGATGCCAGTTTTATCCAATTTATGTATCTACCATGCTGTAAAAATCACAAAGGGGGAAGTGTCACCCCAAGTTAAGCAACTGAAGATGTGCAACAAGCATGTTTCTTAAAATGCTTAAATCTCATGCCAATCCAGAGTACCCACAGAGCAGTATGAATCCTCATTTCCAAAAGTCCCCAGCCTGGTCATATCTGCAAAACAAAAATACAGCTTTCGATTCTCTCTGGAAAAACCAAGCTCCTGAAGGCATGCTGTGGGTGGAGCTATAATACTGATGTTTTTTTGTTGTTTCCATAACATATATTCACTTATGTGGTGATGTCCAACAAAAGACAGAAATCTGATGCAGTTGTACATACCTGACTGGGGTCTTCTACCATGTTTTAAAAGCAAACGATGTGCAAATCTGGGGTCAACCTGGTCTTGTTTATAAAACTTTAATCACTGAAATGACGAGAACACAACACTTGGTACACTTCATTGCTGCCCCAGAAAAGCAACTGCATCCACGGTCCATGTAACGCTAGGTTCTTTGAGAAGCTGAACGTGGTAAACTTTCCCCTCACATCCAAAACACTTGTTTGGAGACATTCTCAAACAATTCCTATGCGGCGCTGCCAATGATTTCCTGATGAAGCGTGTTTATGGGCGAGGTCTCACTCTCCTCTGGTCATGTGCATGGGTGTGCTTTCCCAAGAGAGAGGCTCATAAGGGGTTCCACCATCATTTACGTCATTAGATCCATCATCGAAAAAACTACCGAAACTTGTACCACCCAGAAGTAAGATTTCTCCACTCATCTGAACTGGCCATGTTTAGCATGAAAATACATCTCTTTAACACTGAACAACTCTGAATCCATGAAACACCATTGTAGCCCCCCTTTAAGAAAACGTGTGATACATACGACCCCTTGCTGCGGCATGAGGAACACGTAATATGCATTAATGCTGTAGATTGCTTAATGGAGGGTGGTAGTCCAGCAGGGGGAGCATGCACCCTTCGGAAACTTAGAATGGCGTCCAGTCTGAATGAAAATACTCCATATAAACACCTCAGTCAGAATAAAAATGCCTAAACCGAAATGGTAATCTGTTGAGAGGTAGGATAACCTTCTATAACCAAACTAAATTAAAATCCTGCTGTGTAAACGTTAAACTGATTACTTGTACCATGTAATCACATCAATAGTCGGTCATCAGAATTGGAACGTGATGTCGGCAACGCTGTGCATTCAGTGATCAGACGACATTGACATTACAGTAGAGACTGGGAAATAGTGGACAAAGATGATAAAATTCCAATTATACAATAACACATTAGAATGGAATATGGAATCTCATGACCGGAGCAGAAGCTGATGTCATAAGTGAAGCACAATGAACTGCTTTTCAGCTTAGAAAAAACACTTTGGCTGCATCTGCAAACTTAGTCAGGTGACTTGCTGCCTTGCTGTCTAATCAGTCAATGACTTTGCAGGCAGCATTTTTGCCCGAAAGGCACCTCATGAAATGGATTTCGGACAGGCTTCTGAGGCGGAGTAATGGTTTAACGATCTACAGCAAAATATAGAGAGCTTTGGTTATAACTAAGTGGATATTTCATTACTGCAATATTAACTTCTCGCTAGAAACTACATGAGTGGAAAACGTTGTTCAGAAACATACATTTACACAAAAACTGACCACCGACCGCAACTTCAGACGCCATCTTTATTTTTTGGCTTAACTGTGACAGAATGGAACGCACGAGATTGTGGGATATTAAAGGCAGCGAAGGATACATCTATGCTGCCTTCAAAACTGGCCAGATGAAGTCATCTCAGGAGACAGGAAATGAAGCTGACATTGATTTCGGACATGCCTTGATGCCTTCCTACCTTGGAATGCGACCTCCGAAGGCAGCATTTTTTCAGTTTTCAGATGCAGCCTATGATAGTGAATAACTCAAATGAAAACACTTGACCAAAATTTGCCTGTCATTATATGAATTATTACAGATTCAGATGAAGCGGTTTATCACTTTACATTGTTGTGCAAACGCAGCGCTGTGCGGGAGACTGATCTTGCATGCAGCTGGCGGATGCAGTGTATAGAGGTTTGAAATCTTGGGATATGCGATGGCTTACAATAATAACTGTCTAATATTATTCCAAGCAGCTAGTCCCATTTGTAGTGTCCATTGTCAGCCCAGCAACACAGTTCAATAAATCCACTTCAGAAACATTGTTGAAAAAAAAAGATGAAAATCTCTGTTTTATTCTTTGGTTTCAAATGTACAAAAATGAAAATATGAGCTGATTAATACACTTACTCTGTAGTTGCTAATGAAATAAAAGATTTCTAATAAAAGTAACAAGAAGTTAGCAGTTAGCAGGTAAGAAAACCGTTCGCTTCCACAGCTCTCAAGATCTGAATAACATAATGAGAATCAATGTAATATAGTTGGCCTTTTCTTAAAGAGGCAGTACACTATTTTACCAATATGTACCAAATCCTATAAACACATGAATTCTAAGATGCTTTTAACCTTTTAAGTGGTATTTAACATTTTAACCATTACATGAACTTCTAAATGAAATTATTTACCTTTTTAACATTAATTATTATACTTTGGCCTCTACATACCCGGCCCCTAATTGCCTTCTATCCTAGAAGCAATTATAACTTTAAATGTCTTTCTTTTGAGTAAAACTCAATTACAGTCCTTCTCATACTGCTTCCTGAAGTAAGCAGAGTTTAGTTATCGGCCTCTCAAGTTTCTTTCGTCTTTGTCTTGACTCGAACCTTGCGGACCACTCCATGCTCGTCCTCCATAGTCTTAACGATTCTTCCCATCAGCCATGATCCCCTGGGGGTTGATTCATCGACAATCAAGACTACATCTCCCGGGATGAAGTTCCGCGATGGATGGTTCCATTTCTGTCTCTTCTGGAGTTGAGTCAGATATTCCTTGGTCCAGCGCTTCCAGAATAGATCACTCATATACTGGACTTGCCTCCATCTTTTACGTGCATAAGTATCATCCTTATGGAAGAAGAAGTTGGGGTTAGTCTTGAGCAGGAGTAAGTGCTGTGGGGTAAGAGATTCCAGATCATTAATATCATTGGAAGGCATGGTAATAGGCCTACTATTCAGAATGGCTTCACATTCACAGAAGAACGTCTGAAGACCTTCCTCATCCAAGTTTTTTTCTCTTAGTGTTGCACCCATGATTTTCCTGATGGAGCGGATAATTCTCTCCCACACCCCTCCATGGTGGGATCCGGATGGTGGATTGAATAACCATCTGATGTCACGTTGGAGCAAGCTGTTCTCGATTTGTGAAGTATACCACTCTTTTATTGCCTTTCTGAGCTCATGATCAGCTCCAACAAAGTTGGTCCCATTATCAGATCTCATCTCCTTTACCTGACCTCTTCTTGCAATGAAGCGACGCAGAGCTTGAATAAAGGAGTCTGTTTCCAATTATGTTGCCATTTCTATGTGGACCGCACGACATGCAAGAGAGGTAAATATCACCCCATATCTTTTTACAGATGATCTTCCACGTTTAATGTTGAATGGCCCAAATAGATCCACTCCAGTTCTGGTGAAGGGTGGTTCGTCTGGTACAACTCTGTTCCTTGGTAAGTCTGCCATCATTTGTTTGCCTGATGCACCATGTTGTCTTCGACAAATAGTACACCGTGACAGCATTCTTCTGATTGACGAGAGAGCATCGATAATCCAGTAATTTTGACGTACATGAGACAAGACATGATTACGTCCACTGTGTCCCAGTCGCTCATGTGAATCCTGGAGAATCAGATCAGCCACACGATGGTTCTTAGGCAGAATTATCGGGTGCTTGGCTTCTGCTGGCATGGATGCCCGACTGAGCCTCCCTCCAACACGAAGGATTCCCTCTTCAAGTTGTGGATTCAGTCTGAAGATTTGACTACTCTTCTTGATGGAGTCCTTTTTAAGAAGAGCAGATATTTCTTCTTGGAAACTACATTGCTGACAATGGCTGATAATATCCGTCTCAGCTTGTCGCAGATTGTCCACAGTCAGGTAAGTCTGTTTGAGACTCTTTTTGTAGCTCAACATCTCCCTGTCCAACCGTTGTTGATCACTGTATAATCCATTCATCTCCTTTCTCTTCCTTGACAGGTTTACCAGGGTTCCCCTGAGTCGTGTGAGCCACGCCACAACCTTCTTGAGGTGTATCCATGAAGAATAGTATCCAATTAGTTGTTGCATTGCATCAGTGCTTTCTTCTGCTGTTATAGCATTGACAAGTATGCCTTTCTTGACCTCAGGATCTTTAGCCGTGAGCACTTCTAGGTAATCGTGCTTGTCTGGCCATTCCCTTTCAGGTTTACTGAGGAAGACAGGCCCTGCAATCCAAACTTCGTTCTTCATGAAGACACTCACCTTTTGTCCCCTGGATGCGCAATCAACAGGATTCAACTGAGTGTTGACGTAGCTCCATGGGCTAGGTGCACAAGATGGCGCCGGCGAGCTTCAGCGACGCGAGTGTGTGCGTACTTATTTCTGGTCTTGCGACGCTCGCATTGATTGTAATGGAAACTTGCACAGGGATCTTGGCTAGATGTATATAATTAATGATTTTCAAATTTAACAGCCGATAGTGGTATATCAAAAACATCCTCCCTATATTTTGCGTACCTCTGTTTGGAAATTCATCAAGATACAACGCGGAGATTGCTTTATTCTTCTGTTGATTATGCAGATCAGCGTCAGGTCAGGTCCACAGGGATTTCTTCTTTCAAACACAAACCATTCAAATATGCACAGAGGTGGGTAGAGTACCCAAAAACTTTACTCAAGTAAAAGTAAAAGTAATTCTAGAAATATTTACTCAAGTAAAAGTAAAAGTATTAGTCTTGAATAGTTACTTGAGTAAGAGTAAAAGAGTATCGGATAAAAAATTAGTATGACTAGTATGATATATGACTAGTTACTTTGGGTCATATATACGGAGCCTTTTTTATATAGATATATAGACAAAAAATGTATGTAATGTATGTGTGTGTGTATAAATGTATATATTTCATCAGCCTTTAATCCAATTTATGTAATTTATTATAAAACCCTGTCTGTTTATTTAAGTAACAAATATAGGTGTCATGCCATAACATATTTTTAATACGACTGACTTTATTTTAAATGTGAATTTAACATTGAAAGTTAATGTGATACAAATATTGCTACTAATCTTTCATTGTTCAGAAAGAGAGCAAATAACATTTACATTATTTAACATAATTTTCACTGACAGTCTAGATTTCATTCACTCTCAGAAACTACCATTAAAATCACTGAAACTGTTAACACTGTGAAATCAATATCTTAATTATAGATTCGTACACACATCTGCACTTTGTTGTTTCTGACGAGAGAATTCGGCAGAAAGAGGTATTCAGAAGCACCGGCATTTCAGCGATGACTCATCGGAACAGAACCGTGTGTGATTGGTTAATGCGCAGCGCTGTAAAAACGCGTCTGTCTCTGGCTCAGCGCCAGCAAGCGATCACAGATCTGAATTTAGCAGCTGATGATATGACTTGCTGAACGTACTCGCACTGGTGTGATTGTATTAAAATTAATAGAATCTTAATCGGCTATTCTTTGTCTTTTGGAAGCTGCATTCAACCTGTTATAAGCCACACACGTACAACAAACTAATGTCACAGTGGTATCGTGTACTGTAATCGAATGTAGCCCAAGTTATTACCTGTTAAACAGTAGACAGCACACGCGTTCATCTAATAAGGATCTCCATCGCAAGCAAATAATAGCCTTTGCAGATTAGCTTTCAATTCAGTGCAGTTCCATATGAGCAGAGTATTTTATTGTTACTGTTCTTCTGGACTAAGTAAGTAACAGTGCCGTAGCCTGTTTCACACGCGTCACAAAAGTGATGCAACCGAGCTTGCACTGTTTTCCCAAACTCAGGTGTCTTAAAGCACCGATCCACTCCAAAGTCAGTGAGCTGTTGAAGTTCTTCAGTCCACTCTGTCCATTGTTGTGCAAAATGTTCTGGCACATTGTCATCCCAGCCTGTTCTTAGTCTACACAATTCTTGCAGGATGTTTTTAGCAGGCAGTATGACTGGCAACAACATTCCCAGTGGGTCGTAGACTGAACTCATCGTAGATAGGATTCCTCTCCTGGTGAGAGGCTTCTGCTCTATATGCACATGGAACTTGAACTGATCTGACCGGATACACCACTGTACTCCCAAAGCTCTCTTCATGGTGAGTGAATCCTGATCAAGATCGAGATCTTTGACTTCTGTTGCCCGGTCCTCAAGTGGAATGTTTAACAACACATTTCGATTGTTCATCGTCCATTTTGTCAGTCTAAAGCCTCCTGTTTGACAGATGGCCTTCAAGTCTTGTAGTAGTCTAACTGCTTCTTGTTCAGTGGCAACTGATCTCAAACAATCGTCTACATCCGCACACCTTCTCAACGCATTATTTGCGCAGCTTGGTGAAGAGGTGGCTCCAAACAAGTATACCTCCATTCTGTACTCTTGCAGCTCTTTTGAGGTGTCGCCGTCCGGCCACCACAAAAACCTGAGAAGGTTAGCATCTTCTGGTGGGACTTTGACCTGGTGGAACATCGATTCCACATCCACCATGATTGCGACTCGCTCTTGACGGAATCTAGTCAAGACACCAACCAGACTGCTTGTCATGTTAGGCCCTTGCAGTAATTGTTCATTGAGTGTGGTTCCTTGATATGAAGCGCCACAGTCGAATACCACTCGCATTTTATGCTTCTTAGGGTGGTAGACACCGTGATGCGGCTTTTCCATCACTCCGTTTTAGTTCTTCATCTGGAACATTTACAGCGTAGCCCTTCTTTATCACATCATTCATGAAGCTGACATAGTCCTCTTTGAACGTTTGATCTCTCTGTAGCTTCTTTTTCATGTTGAGCACTCGTTGCTCTGTCATTGCTGTGTTGTTGGGCATTTTTAAATCCTTGTTCTTCAACGGAAGACCAATAGAGTAGTGGCTGTTGACCAGCTTTGCTGATTTGGAAACTCTGTCCATAAACAGTTGGTCTTCCTTAGACATTTCTAACTGCTCTCCTTGAGCATTCTCAGTAAAATCTTACTTGAGTTGCTGAGTCCATAAGTCTTTGAGTCGAGCCACTGAGATCCGATTCATCTGGATCTGCGGGTATCCATTTTTTGTCCAGCTTCTGAAGTTCTCACGCAGCGGTCCGTTTACTGTCCATCCCAAAGCTGTACATACGGCCCATCCTTGACACTGTGGATTACCTCTTCTGGCTCCAAAGCCTTTGCCACATCAGTCCCAATGAGAAGACCTATATCCGCGTTGATCGATGGAATTCGTACACCTCGTAGATGTGGCCACTAATCCACGTCTTCTTGGGTTGGAATGTTCTCTTTACTTGCGGGGATAACCTTTTGTGCGAAAACACCTATAAGCTCGATAAAATCATCACCTGCTAAGCTACTCACTTCTAGGTCTGATACAGCTTTACACAGAGATGTATAGTAACGAAGTAGAACTACTTCACTACTGTACTTAAGTACTAAAAGGTGGTATCTGTACTTTGCTAGAGTATTATTTTTTCTCCTACTTCCACTTTTACTTCAGTACATATTTTCTCTGAGTTTAATACTTTTACTCTGATATTTTTTTTATGTGCTGGATCGTTACTCGTTACAATTATAAAAGTGTTACGAATCATTCCATTACAAACCCACATTACCACTGCCAGAACTGTAGATGGCAGGTTTGATGAAGCTGGCACATCATTGAGCGAATCAAGCGAGACTGCGCGTGCTGACTGAACTGCTGTGAAGAGAGAGATGAACACCGAGCCGAGCCAGATAATGACTCGTTCACGAGTCAAGAACCGGTTGTATCGGTTTTCGGATCACCAGTAGTTCTTTCAGTAGTTTGATTCAATAAACCGGTTGAAGAAAACAGTTCACCGGTTCTTTTGCGCTCGACGTAATGGTGTCATTGGCGTTGACTGCAAGACTTTGGTTTACCTGGGCTCATAACATTAGCACAGAATCAGTTCAGAATCAATCACCAAAAGAATCAGTTCGGGTCAGACGCTCTGTGTGTCGGTTTGCTTCACGCTAAATCACACATGCCCAGTATCATCAGCTCCTCGGTTCACGAATCGGACACGTCTGACAGAAATGGTTCTTGACTAGTGAACGAGTCAGTCTGTTGTTTGTTATCTGGCTCGGCTCAGTGTTCATCTTCAGTTCTCTCTTCACAGCAGTTCAGTCAGTGTACTGTTTGAGTCAATGAATTACTCCGGGATATTGGTTTGTTTTAACTCAGAGGGAGTGTCAGCCACATTAAACAAGTTAACAGCTTAAGTCATTTGTGGATTAATGCGTATTGGAGATGCAAACCATTTAAAACGATTCAGTTCGATTTGGTGAACTGTTTCTAAAAGATCCGGTTACATCGAATGATTCGTTCGTGAACAAGATATCAAAAACTGCTTTGTTTTGAACTGTCTTACAACAGAAATGGAAGAGAAGACAATGCTGAATAAAGTCGTAGTTTTTGCTATTTTTGGACCAAAATGTATTTTCGATGCTTCAAAATATTCTAACTGACCCTCTGATGTCACACTACTTTGATGATGTTTTTCTTACCTTTCTGGACATGGAAAGTAGACCGTACACACAGCTTCAACGGAGGGACTGAGATCTCTCGGACTAAATCTAAAATATCTTAAACTGTGTTCCAAAAATATACGGAGGTCTTACGGGTTTGAAACAACATGAGGGTAAGTTATTAATGACATAATTTTGCAAATTGGGCAAACTAACCCTGTAACCGTTTTTTGTTTACAAAAAGGAATTGTGATTGTCCTTTAGGTTAATCATTTGAATAGTAAAAACAATATGTTCAAACTTTTGACTACATTCTTTAATAACTACATAACACAATACTTGTACTTTTACTTTCAGTACTTGAGTAGTATATTTTAAAATAGACTACTTGCAATACTTGAGTACAAAAAATTTTGAATACTTTAGTACTTCTACTTAAGTGTGGTGCTTAAAGAGCACTTCAACTTCTACTCAAGTCACTTTTTTGCTAGAGCACTTGTACTTTTACTCAAGTCTGGGTCTCTAGTACTTTATACATCTCTGGCTTTACATGAGATTTTGGTCTCCCATAGTAGTGAGTAAGATGTTCACATTTTTTCCTTGCAGGTAAAGGTCGTTCGCCAGCTTGTTAGTGCAGAAGGAGGCGTTACTCCCTGGATCCATGAATGCATAACAAGTCAGCACCTTGTTGCCTTTCTTTGCCTTTGCCCTCACAGGAACGTTGGCGAGGACACTACCGGTACCAGTCTGAGAGCATGCTTTCCCTGCATCCACGAATCCACTGACAACGGTTTGCTCTTCCTTTGGAGACTCCTCTTTTGGCTCCTCCTGTGATGCCTCTTCCTTTGGTAAGTCTTTAAATTTCTGCTTTATGTGTAAGAGCGTAGGGTGTGTTGCTGAACATATCTGACAGCTCTTCTTTTCTTCACAGGCATTACTCATGTGTCCTCCTACAAGACAACTGAAACAAAGTCCTTTACTCTTAAGTAATTTCAAGCTTTTCTTTGTGAAGCTTTCTTTGGAGTTTCTTGCACTGTTCTATGGTATGATCTCCCTGACAGAAGATACAAGGTTTCATGAAGGCTTTGTCCATGTTTGTTCCCTTATCCTGAGCTTTCTTGTTTCGGGCACCAGCAGCATCTTTCTCAGCTTTCTGTTCTTTTACTTCAGTGGCTAGTGTTGTGATGTTTTTCTTTCCATTTTCCTTTCAGCCTGGCGCCTTGTTTGTCCTGAGATTTCACCAAACACAGGGTGTGCTGCTATTTCAGCCTGTGTGTTGACAAATGACACTACGTCTTTGAACTTTGTCCGACGATCTTGCTTTTTCTGAATGTCTATGGTGACACTCCTGGATCTCTCTCTCAGCCTGTATGGGAGCTTTGAGATGATCGTACGCATGTTAGCAGCATTTTCCATCTCTTCTAAGTACTCCAAATCTGACATTGCATTATTGCAGTTTGTCATAAAGAGTGCGTATGCTTCAAGTGCCTTGGTGTCATCTGCTTTGATAGCAGGCCAGTTTAAAGCCTTGTCAATGTATGCCATGGATATCTTATATTTATCACCAAAGAGTTCCTTTAGCAGTCTCTTGGCTTCAGGGTAGCCCTGATCTGGATCCATATGAAAACAGCTACGCACTAAGTCATTAGGCTGCCCATTTGTGTGCTGTTCTAGATAGTGAAGCCGATCTTTACTGTTTTCAGTCTTGCTTTCTATACGGTGCTCAAAGGCTCTCATGAAGAGACGATATTCTAATGGATCTCCCCTTGAAAACTGGAATGTTCGGTGATGGCAATGTAGATAGCCTTTGCTGCTTTATTAGGCTTTCAGTGATGTCGTTTTGCCATTGCATGACAGTAACCAGATTATCTGTGTGATTATCTGAAGTGACAGCAGCTCGTATCTCATCTTCACCTCTTCCACTAGTGTGGCTATGCCAAGTTCCACTGCTACTGTAGCTACACTTCTCTTACTGTGGCTGACATCATGCTTCCTTGGCGCAGACATCAATGTTTCCACCCTACTGCCTTTGGTTCTACTTGACACCTCTGAACTTTCATATTTTCTTAACACGGCTAATTGTGCATCAGTTGCAGCGAGCCCTGCTTGAAGCTCCAACTGTTCTTTTTCAACCTTGAGCTTTAGTTCATGCTCCTCTAAAGTCTGTCTTTTTCTCAATGTAGTTGACTTGGCTAACAGAGCAGCTCTCTCTAATTCGACCTTTAAGTGCTCAGCATGAGCTGACGATGTTGCAGAAGTAGCAGAAACAGACTTAGATTTTCTAGACTTACTGGATGTGACTGACACACTATCTTCAGGATTTATCTGCTCACTAACCTTGTTAGCCTCTTCTCTGAGTAGTATTGCATTCTGTATCCATGCGGTCACTTCTTGCACAAATTCTCTGTGCTCGTTATTTCTTGGCTCAAACCAATCCCTTTGATCTGTGTTCAAATTCTCTATGCATTCAATCTGGCAGAATATGTCTTTAACGTCAGCATTTATTTCACTGAATTCCTTTATCAGTGTTTCATACTTGGCCAACAATTCCTTTGCTATGTTTTCCACATTTGCATCATCATCCATTAAACCATGCAATTCGTTCTTTTTCTCGGTAAGTTGTCCTAGTATGGCTCTTCTGGAGCTCATTTTCGTTTGCAGATTATAATCCAATGCTTTAAGTGTTGGCTTAACTCGTTTTTTTCTCAGTTAGGCTTACTGTGGCTTCTGTTCCTGTCTCCGTCATGATTGCTTTGATAGTCTGTTTTTTACAGGTTCCACTTGCAACAGTAGACGAACTCCTTGTGACGTTAGATATCCACTTAGCACTCAAAAGCCACGAGTACAGCACAAATTAGCCCTTCATTGAACCTTCATTCATGTTCCACTTTCCGCAAAACTCTCCAAAGGCTCGTTGTCCAATGTCAAGCAGGTTTTCTTACTAATATAGAGGTTTGAAATCTTGGGATATGTGATGGCTTACACTAATAACTGTCTAATATTATTCCAAGCAGCTAGTCCCATTTGTAGTGTCCATTGTCAGCCCAGCAACACAGTTCAATAAATCCACTTGAGAAACATTGTTGAAAAAAAAGATGAAAATTTCCGGTTTTATTCCTTGGTTTCAAATGTACAAAAATGAAAATGTGAGCTGACTAATACACTTACTCTGTAGTTGCTAATGAAATAAAAGATTACTAATAAAGGTAACAAGAAGTTAGAAGTTAGCAGGTAAGAAAACCGTTCGCTTCCACAGCTCTCAAGATCTGAATAACATAATGAGAATCAACCTTTTCTTAAAGAGGCAGTACACTATTTTACCAATATTTACCAAATCCTATAAACACATGAATTCTAAGATGCTTTTAACCTTTTAAGTGGTATTTAACATTTTAACCATTACATGAACTTCTAAATGAAATTATTTACCTTTTTAACATTAATTATTATTCACATTACTATGAATTGTATTTTGGCCTCTACACAGTGCGTAGCGCCGCTTCACACCTTTTTGAAGTTTGTGTAATTTAGAAACAGTGCCTAAAGTGGGGGAGAATTCCCTCGCTTCGGCGATCAGCTCTCACTCAACTGGACCAGAATGTTCCGGTGCACCCGATGACATTTGAGCGGAGTTCTCTCGCTGCAGCGGACACGCGCACTCAGTAGATGATGGGCGTGGAAATGTGAGATGACAGAATTGATAATGCACCAATTACAACAAAGAATCACTAGTTTCACAACTGTATGGTACACCATTAAAGGGAAACGATTCATGATAGTAAATTACAGATTTTGCGAAGCAACAAAACAAGTGGGTATACTTAATGGCCCCGACCACACCACGTGGTACGATAGAAGACGGCCTTAGTGTTTATGTGATCGTGTTCAGGCCACATGACTGAGCACACGAATGAACACTAGAGGTTCAATATTAGTCTGTTAATTCCAAGCAAGTGTGAGCAGCTATTAAAAATATTAATGCAACCCTGTAATTTGCATGTCATCATAGCCACTTATGTCCCAAAAGCGAAGCACGAGCACATGTAAACACCACATCGGATTAGATAACGTCTCATGTGGTCCACCGAATCTTTAATCTGAATGAAGAAATAAAATACATGTAAACGTGGCTATTTTTGTCACGTTCTTATAAGCCTATGTATAGAAGCCATAGATCGATAAATGCCTGCTTTTGAAGCTGTGTGCATCTGAAACACTCAAACAGCTAATGTGACATCAACCTTAGAAATAAACATTAGTGACATTGATATTTTGCCGCTAAATACAGCGAACCCCCGTTGAAATGCTTACACGAGAATGCTGGTCTCATTTAACCCTGTTCTCATGGCCTCATCTGCGTGTCCTTAGAGCGATTGCATGCTCTAGCTGCGTTTTGCTCCAGGTGTATGAACACAGATGTATAAATGCTTAATATTCGTTCCTGCAACCGATGCAAAACGATGTTAACCTCCAGGCAACATACACAGAGATATGGATTAAAAAGCATTCACTTATCTAAGATGCGGATTTCAGATGTTCTGAAACAAACTGCAATAATTTGATTTGCAAGCAGCGATGCGATCAGTTAATTGCAAGCAGCAATGGGATGGAAGAGACACTGAAGAATGGGAATTTAAATAGACCGCAGGTGATAGGTGTCAAGACTGGATTGGTACACGTCAGGAACAGCTAATTGTAAGCTGATGCAAGCGTGACTAACATGGCCTGACTGAACTGAACGCAATGCTCGATTTACACAGAATAAGTTGAAGTGAGTAAAAAGGTACACTTAGCTCAAAATATTTGATAAAACAAAGTATATTCATACAATCGCTCCACTATGTATCTGTATAGGAAATGTTTAAAAGCGCCACACATTATTTCTATTAATGGTAAACGTTTGGCACCCTGTGCTGCAATGCATTTCACCGTTTTTTATGTTTATTTATTTTTACGGTGTACAGAAACTCTCAAATATTGAAACAAGTCAAATAATTCTTTGAAAACAGTGGCCTGAATTAAAAAGTGGAGTTTAGTCATTATATTGCTTAGTTTGAGCAAACCTTGGATATTCTGCTCTATAAAGGTATACATTCATAATCTTAGGCTACACTCCAAATTTGCTCCACGAAAGATTATGTTCAGCATAAGAAGTTGTATAGAGATATTACTGGACATATCAGATGTTGGCAAAGTGTCATAATCAAATTCACCTTTTCTAGTCTGGTATCTTCACAGCCTAACATTTGAGAGTCAAATCCCCTGCTATCACTGACTTATACGAGAGTCATAGTTTATTTCTAATGCTTCTTTATTATCTCTTAAACTTCAGCAAAGAGGTATATTACTCACGCAACTCTTTATTCTCCACAGGATTGGCTTCTTACTGCAAACGTCACGATTTAATTTGCAAGTGTTCAAGAACTTAAAGCCTGAGGATCCAAGCCTATGTGGACCAGGACATTTTAAACCAGTGTCGTGATACCAAGGTTAAGTCTGACTGCATTCACTTGGACTTTTTAAAGGTGCATTGTAATACAGGTCACAGTTTTACTAGCCCAGACACTAGACTGCAACCTGTGAGTATCAGTTCAAACTAACTCTTTGTGTAACACGTACATCGCTGTTCATATTATATATATATATATATATATAAAAATGGAAAAATGTGTTAATGTTAAAACAGTGGTAATGCGTCAACGTTACTGTTGAGTTTTTGATTAAATTTCAACATTTTTTCAACATTATATATATATATAATGTATATATATATATATATATATATATATATATATATATATATATATAAGAGATATAAGAAAATGTGTGTCCAAAGGAACTGGAACCATTTATATGTAAAAACATGCACAGCTGGGTTAACTTAAAGTAAGATGTGGGCATGTAAACATAAAGGAGGGATCTCATCAATATTTTCTTAATCACAACATAGTCAAAGTCAAAAGTCAGTAGAAGGGTGTTTTGATGTATGCGTGTATGTATTTCTCACCAGGTCATGGAGATTCATCAGTCTATTGTGATTCTGCTGCTGCTTTTGTGTGTGTCATTCTCAACTCAAACCACAAACAGACCTCCAATTCATGACTCTTTCCTCAGCCGTCATAAGATGATTCCTAATATGAAAAAGGAATTGTGCACAACTGAAATTGTAACCAAACACATCACTGGTATTGAAAATACCTGCAAAGAGGTCCACACCTTCATAAAAGCAACTGATGAAGAATTTAAAGAAGTGTGTAGAGATGGAGAAACTCAAGAAAACAACTGGAAGCGGAGCAAGAAGCAATTTTCTGTGATCATTTGTAAAATAAAAAGTTGGAGCAAACACCCAGACTGTAAATATGCGGATGGAATCGAGGAAAAACGTAATATAGTATTGGGGTGTGAAAATACTTGGGCTATAGATTATAAAGAAGACAACTGAATTACAGGCTAAATAGAGCATCACAGAGCTTTTTTTTCCCTAATCATTTGTTTACTTTTTTCAATCTTTCTTTGTTTTTCTATTCTATTCTAGAAATATTTATATTCTAAAAAGAATAAATAAATAAAATAGTAATAACACAAATCAGTGAGCCAATCATGAACCCAAAGATGAAATAATGTATAAATACTTGGCCTTAGTTAGAGTTTAACGTGCAGTGTCCTTCACATGTGCTGTAAACATGGCAACCAGGTTGAGAGAAAAGTCTAACAATGAAGCACAGCTGTAAAGATGAACACAATAGATTTACACTTGTACTTTAAAACAAAGCTTTAAAACAAGCAATGCTATCTTACAATCTCTAATTACATTTGAGCAAAATTTAGAATTTGTTTTAGATCAGTCAATATAAAGAATAGCATAAATTTTCCACTTCATATAAAATGTCATTATGAGATGTTGATGTATGAATGAAAATATCTTCAATGTCTCTCATCATTTACCTTAATTGAGTTTAATGTTAAAAATTATGTTACAATATTTCTTTATGGTACTTCTTCATGCATGTTTCTGTATGTAATTGTGCTTATGTGCAAGATTCAGCTAGTCTAATGAAATTTTAAGCAAGTTAACGCTTTTTGAGCATTAAAAAACTTTTTAATGGGAGTAGTGAATGTGCAAGAACAGACGAGGGAAGGAGGATGTAGATGTTTTTACCATCTGTCTGTAATCCTCAATAAAATTCTCTACTATTAAACTTGTCTGCTTCGTCTGCTGCATCTCAGCAACACAAAATTTGTGGTCAAAATATTCATGAACTTCATTTTTTATTTCATCATTTTCACTAAAATATGTTATAAGCAGAAAGTGTAAGTTAATTGATATAGTTCCAGTATATGGAGGCATGACAGTGGGCATCCGGGGGGGTGGGGGGGTGGGGGGGGACACAAGTAGGATCCATTTTTAAGCCGTCTTAAAGCCTACCATTGAAAACCTGTATAGTTTTGCAATCGATCTGTGATTCATGATCTATGGTGTCAAAAGCAGCACGAAGATCAAGTAAAACTAGCAATGAGATGCAGCCTTGATCTGACGCAAGAAGCAAGTCATTTGTAATTTTAACATGTGTAGTTTCCATGCTATGATGGGGCCTGAATCCCGACTGACATAAGTTTGTGGATATGGTCGGCCCGGGCAGTTTTTAGAGCCTGTCTATAGCTGGATATATTTTGTTTTTCTCCATGTGAACTCAAGACTGCGAGTTTCTTTCTTGAGAGAGTGGGTATTACTGTTGTATTATTAGTGTTCCTCAAGTGGTGACGCATTGCGTTAGCAAGCGCAAGGTTGGGGATTCAAATCCCAGGGAACACATGTTAGGAGAAAATTGGGAAGCTTTGCTTGACTCCAAAACAGTTTATTAGGTCAATAAACGCAAGTCCTAATGTATCATTTGTATTATCAAAGTCTCAGATGATTAGCGCTTTATCAACTGTAACTAGAAGGTCTGAGAGGAAATCTGCAAATTCTTTTAGGAATTCTGTATACGGCCCTGGTGGTCTTATACACAGTAGCCAGAGCAAGAGATACATTAGATTTCTTTTGCATAGCTGACAGTGTAACATTAAGCAGAATTATTCTGAATGAGTTAAACCTGTATCCTGTTTTCTGAGTAACATTGAGAACATAACAGTATATTGTTTTAACACCTCCCCCACGACCAGTAACTAACAGCAGCTTGGTGGAGGAGACTCATTTAGACCAATACAATCATTTGGTTTTAGCCAGGTTTCAGTCAAGCAGAGTACATCAAAACTATTTTCTGTGATCATTTCTTTTACAAAAACTGCTTTGGGTGTGAGTGATATGTTTATGAGCCCAAACGTAAAAAAAAAAAGAAAAGTTCATTTATTTGACATTTTTCTGGTTTAATCACGATAAGATTTTTTTCTAGATCGTAAATGAAATTTTAATTTTAATTTTGACCTCACTATTCGGGGAACAGACAGAGTCTTAATGGATTGGACAGTGCAAGTACTTCTATCATTTAAGCGGTGTAGAACAAAAGCCATCATTGCAGTTATTTGAGAATTGTCTTACTAGTCACATGGAGCATAGAGTCCTGGAGATGTTGTCAGAGAGCAGCTCCGCTCCGACTCTGCTGGGGTGCAGGCAGGGCTTGACATTAACTTTTTTGCTCACTAGCCAATGTGGCTAGTGGTTTTCCAAAGTTACTAGCCACACAGCATTTTTACTAGCCACATTTTTGTTGTTGTGAAATTACCTGATAAAATTTGAATATGGTGTGCTAATATTTACTTAAACTAGATTTACAGCCCTTTTAAATGTAAAACTATTGTACACACCCAAATCAAAACTACATAAATACAGGTCATTATCATTAGCTCCGATAACGTTGTGTGTAAAGCTCCTTTTTAAAATAAAATCATGTATTAAGATAAATACATAAATTTGCTTCTTATTGCATAATAAAAGTGGTGCATGGATGTAGAAGATTAATATATATATATATATATATATATATATATATATATATATATATATATATATATATAAAACTAAACTGAAAAAAACTTTAGCATGCACTCTCTGTTTAAAGAACCACACTGGGAAATTTTTTGTTGGTGGTTGTTTTTTCTGTTATTCAATGTTTCTGACAAAAAAAGAAAAAAATATTAGGAAAAAACTAACAAAAATACTGATAGTATAAATTGATACGGATTCTAAGAAGAACTTTAAAACACACTAAGCATTACTAAGGATTAATGAGCAGCTGGATTCATGAATATTAATAAGGTTTTGTGCGTTCGCTTGAACTGATTTGCTGAAATCAAAACAGGGACGAGAATAGGTGAGCCCCAGCCAATGAGATTGCTGTTTGCGCATTAACTCCACCCACTACCAGAAAATCGGGCTGTTCTTAAAAGCTGAAAACTTCCATAGGAACACTGTTATTTTGACAGGAAAATACAACAAAGAATATTGTTTAAATGTAGCAAGTCAGTTCACTCACTCACTCACTCACTCTCTCTCTCTCTCTCTCTCTCTCTCGGTCTCTGTGTGTGTGAGAGAGAAAGTGAGGCAATTTGTGCGCCGTCACACTTTTATACAGGTGCGCTGCGTATCCATAGAGATGAACTGAGAAATATCACAGATCGCTTGACGGAGAGTGAAACTCTGAGTGAAACTCTGAAGAGTGTTTGCGAGTGAAAAATATATCTATACTTAGCCTCCAACTCACACAGTGGCAATTATTCAACCCGCCAAAATGGCTAGTTGGAGTCACTGTGTTACTTGCCGCGGGTGTCGTGCTGTGAACCGTCTTGATCAGGCTCCTGAAGTCCCTCTTCAGCATCTCTGTCTCAGCGTGGTGTCATTAACCCCGGCGTGAAGCACGACCGCTCTGGGGCTCTCGTCGGCCTTCAGGATCTGCGCAGAAACATCGAGAACACGAGTACCAGCGAAACAGTGAGTGTGCACTTTATCTCGAAGACTGGAGGGGGAGAAGTTGTTGTCCGGGGCCTGGCTCGCGTCCTCTGCTGTGGATGCACCCAGGGTCCTTGGTGTCCCTGCACCGGAGTGAAGAACATCTGGGAAGATCGCGTTTTGGGTGCACCGGGCCTGTGCAGAGAAAGACACGGAGTAGACGTGGTGGGACTGTTAGCAGCGCGCTGTATACTTACACTGGACTTGTGAGCATCAGCCCGGGAGGTTTCAAGCTTAATAGTCTTTCCTATGTGGAAATCGCTTCCTGCTCTCCATCTGCATTTTGCACTACAGTGACGCTGTATCGTGCTGTCATGTGCAAACAACCTATTAGCCCATGATATATATTTTACAGAGAATGTTTCACAATAATAATCCAGAAAACGTGCAAAGTAACATTGCTTTTTATTTTTTACATTTTAGAAAAAATAGGATATAAAGTAGGATATTTTACCTTATGTAATTTTACAGTTTTTGTTTGGCAGCCACTTATGCCATTCATTGACTGTTTAGAAACAAAACAAAACAAAAGATCTGTAACCATTATTTCTATTAATGGTAAACGTTTGGCACCCTGTGCTGAAATGCATTTCAAGGTTTTTTTGTTTTGTTTATGTATTAATTTTTACAGTTTGGTTATTGGGTTTTAACTGTAAATGTCCCCCTACAACAGAAACTCTCAAATATTGAAACAAGTCAAATAATTCTTTGAAAACAGTGGCCTGAATTAAAAAGTGGAGTTTAGTCATTATATTGCTTAGTTTGAGCAAACCTTGGATATTCTGCTCTATAAAGGTATACATTCATAATCTTAGGCTACACTCCAAATTTGCTCCACGAAAGATTATGTTCAGCATAAGAAGTTGTATAGAGATATTACTGGACATATCAGATGTTGGCAAAGTGTCATAATCAAATTCACCTTTTCTAGTCTGGTATCTTCACAGCCTAACATTTGAGAGTCAAATCCCCTGCTATCACTGACTTATACGAGAGTCATAGTTTATTTCTAATGCTTCTTTATTATCTCTTAAACTTCAGCAAAGAGGTATATTACTCACGCAACTCTTTATTCTCCACAGGATTGGCTTCTTACTGCAAACGTCACGATTTAATTTGCAAGTGTTCAAGAACTTAAAGCCTGAGGATCCAAGCCTATGTGGACCAGGACATTTTAAACCAGTGTCGTGATACCAAGGTTAAGTCTGACTGCATTCACTTGGACTTTGTGAAGGTCTGACAGTTCACACTGTACTGAGTAAGAGGAGTCTTGAAACACAGATAAATTCACTACATCCTCATTTTCTTGTCTGTGCCCGTGTCACTACACATGCTAGATAGACAGAAAGAAATTTAAATGCTAAACCAGACTGATCATCCAGCTCTTAGTTAGTAGAAACAACTGGAACAGGGAAGACTCTTTCACCATCTAGATAATTTCAATAATAAGACTTACACCCTCTTCTGGTAACTGTTCACGAAAACCAAGTTTAACCAGACCTGCAACTAAATCAGAGACAAGATGAACATTATGTAGTGGCACATTAATGCAGCCTAGCTCCATTCGGTCTGCTCAGAAAACACAACATTCTCCAAAAGAAATTATTAGGCCACGTTGGTGTCATGGAGTATAAGAACAGATTTTTTTCTCCACTACCAGGAAGAGAAACAAACCCAGTTGTAAGAAAAGGTTTGTATACTTTTATTTCTGAACACAAACCAGCTCTCACTGATAATGCCACAGAACATGCAAATGCCACATTTTTAGGTTTTGCACCAGCCGATTTTTGCTTCCAGGCCTTGCATTCTGAAATAAGATGATTTGAATCTAAACAGTAAAAAAAAAAAAAAAAAAAAAAAACAACAACAACAACTTGCCATTCTTCAGAACTTTTTGACTAATGAGAGAAATCTGACTTCAATTGGCACACTACTCGTTTCTCTACGCGATTCATTCACTACCAATGGCACAATTTTGGTCTGACGTACAGGGAGAAAACTTGTTTGGTGCATAAGAGCCAATTCATCAGCAATCACAGCAGCATCTGCGAGCGTTGTTACCATCTCCTCATTTATATACCTTACAATTTTTTCTTCAATATAAATTTTTTTAATCCTCCAATAAAAGAAGCTCCTGAAGTTGATCAAAAGTCTCAGTCCTACTAGCTTATTAAAAAAATAACCTTGTTATAAACAAATGTTTGTTTGGCTGCTTTTGCATGTTCCTTGAATTTCTGATGGTAGGCTTCGGGGTACTAGCTGGTAAGCTCTTAGTATGGCCGTTTTTCCAACATCATAATCAAGAGCTTGTTCTACAGGTAATGCAGAATGCCTTTGGGATGAAAAATGCACCTGCAAAATTCCAGAGGTTGACGCATAAGGTACTGGCGACCATGCCAAACTGTGCGGCATATCTGGATGACATAGTCATCTATTTTAATGCGTGGCAAGAACATCTACAAGAACATCTCAAGTATGTTTTCCAGTGCTTGGAAAAAGCTTTGCTTACTTTGAATTTGACCAAATGTGAATTTGCAAAAGCAGTTGTAACCTATCTTGGAAAAAAGATTGGTCAAGGACAAGTGCAACCAGTTGAGGCTAAAATAATTGCCATGTTAGTCTCCCACTCCTACAAACAAACATCAGTTACGCAGGTTCCTAGGAATGACTGATTTGTTACAGAGGGTTTTGTAGGAATTTTGCTTGTATTGTGTCTCCCCTGACTGATCTTCTCAGTGCCTTGAGGAGTTTTGTGTGACCTCCAGAGTGTGAATGTGCATTTCTAGCAGCTAAATACATTCTTTGTAACGCCCCAGCTCTTTCTGCACCAAATTTTGATTTACCTTTCAAGTTACAGGTCGAAGGCAGTGCTACGGGGCAGCAATGGTGCTGATGCAGTAGGATGCTGGTCTGTATCCTACTACTCAAATACATGTTAAAAGTCAGGTTAATTATAGCACAATTGAGAAGGAGGCTCTAGCTTTAAAGCTAGCTTTTCAGGACTTTGAGGTTTATGTGGGTGGTAGAAGCACTCCTGTAGTTGTATACACTGAACATAATCCACTTGTATTTTTGTCCAGAATCTTTAATACCAACCAACACTTAATGTGCTGGTCTTTAATACTCCAGGAATACAATCTAGATATTAGACATCAAAAAGGTTCAAAGAATGTAGTGGCAGATGCCTTATCTAGAGTGCATAGTATTGTGGGTTAAATCTGTTTATTTACAAAGTAAAATTTAAGTGTGGAGGTGTTTCGTAATAGTATGTATCATTGTGTATGCCTGTTTTGTCTCTATTTCTGCTTTCTAGGTTAAATAGTGACATCTTGTTAACCAGCACTCTTGAGTGTCAACCTCTGATGATTTGCTCTCATGACTGTTTCTTACCATAAAAGCTGGCTAGTTTTCCCTTGCTGGAGGCCTGGAGGTTTTCTTCGTCTGTCTCTTTTGCGAAGACTCACTGTCGCCTGTTGCAGGCGTTTGGCTTCTTTCTGTTGTTAATTGTTATAGGATTTTTTCAATTGAACACCTGAGTGCAGGGCAAGTTGTTTCATGTTTTGATTCATTATTTTGTCAATAGTTTTTTTAATTTAAGGCAGCTGTATGAAGGTGGGTGCCTTTTTATTTATTTATTTATTTTTCTCCTGTTTAAAGGTAGTAAGAGAGGTAATTTTTGCATTGTCTTGTCTTTTCATTGTAATTCTGTGTATAGGTTATTTAGTTTACTAAAATAGTTACTCATTAATGTTTGTCATTTTGGCCATAACCCCCTCCTGAATTTAATTGGTTCCATGTAAGGTCATTCATTTTCTTTGTTACTGTTTTCCTATGTTCCATCAATAAATCTTATTTTTGCTTAATTTATGGTTGGGATGTTGACTCAGTGCTGGGACGGGAGACAGGGGCTCTGCATACGTACAATTAGTTTAGTATATTTGAGTTTTTTTAATTTAATTTAATCTGTTCCTTCTCTACCCTAGACAGGGGAGATTGTAACAGGTTGCATATCTAAGTTGTATTAACTTTTGACAAAGTGGTCACTGCACAGACAGGCATTATCTGTCTCTGTTTCTCCCAATAGCAGATGCTGGTTTCCAAGCCACTTTTCCTGTTTTTCTTTCAATTGCTTTCAATTAAATTCAAGTTTATTTGTATAGCCATTTTTACGATACAAATCATTGCAAAGCAACTATACAGAAAATTAATTTTCTACAATATTTAATAGTAGCTTATCAGTGATGACTGTCAGTTTATGTGCATATGGCAGAAATGTTAGGAAAAATCCATTTAAGACTTAAACAAACAGACGATTAACACTATTAACAGCAATTATGCACCAAACTTATAGCAAAATGTGGTAGTTCTGTTTGATGTTCCAGGGTTCCCATCTTCTGAGGTCCTCTGAGGGGTTGGCATCATCTCTTCTCAGGTGTTATGGATCCAGACTGGAGCTTGTGTAAATTCTAGTTACCACAGAATATAAATCCTGTGGCAAAACAGAGAAACAAATAGAGACATAATTAGCGTAGCTGCTGTTCCAACCAGGTAAAATTAGTTGAACCCAAGCTAAAGAATAATAATGTGCATTTGATCAGATATAACTGCAGTCCAAAATTATGAGATGCATTATTTGAATGCTTGGCCAAAGAGATGTGTTTTTGATCTAGATTTAGATAGAGAAACAGATAGTGTCTCTGAACCCCGAACATTATCAGAAAGGCTATACCAGAGTTTGGGAGCCAAATGCTAAAAAGCTCTACTTCCTTTAGTGGACTTTGCTATCCTAGGTTCTTCTAAATGTCCAGTGTTTTCTGACCTTAGGGAGCGTGATGGATTGTAGCGTGGTAGAAAACTATTTAGGTATGCAGGAGCTAAACCATTTAGAGCCTTACATGTAAATAATAATATTTTGTGACTGATACGGAACTTGGTAGTATCACAATCTCTAGCTGGAGTGCCCGTGAGCTTCATTAGAGGGCACTCCATTCTAGACTCGAACTAGACTAGAACTTCCAGAGCCTCGTCGCGTCTCTGCTGAACTTCCAGAGCCTCGTCGCTTCTCTGCTGAACTTCCAGAGCCTCGTCGCTTCTCTGCTGAACTTCCAGAGCCTCGTCGCTTCTCTGCTGAACTTCCAGAGCCTCGTCGCGTCTCTGCTGAACTTCCAGAGCCTCGTCGCTTCTCTGCTGAACTTCCAGAGCCTCGTCGCTTCTCTGCTGAACTTCCAGAGCCTCGTCGCTTCTCTGCTGAACTTCCAGAGCCTCGTCGCTTCTCTGCTGAACTTCCAGAGCCTCGTCGCTTCTCTGCTGAACTTCCAGAGCCTCGTCGCGTCTCTGCTGAACTACCAGAGCCTCGTCGCTTCTCTGCTGAACTTCCAGAGCCTCGTCGCTTCTCTGCTGAACTTCCAGAGCCTCGTCGCTTCTCTGCTGAACTTCCAGAGCCTCGTCGCTTCTCTGCTGAACTTCCAGAGCCTCGTCGCGTCTCTGCTGAACTTCCAGAGCCTCGTCGCGTCTCTGCTGAACTTCCAGAGCCTCGTCGCTTCTCTGCTGAACTTCCAGAGCCTCGTCGCTTCTCTGCTGAACTTCCAGAGCCTCGTCGCTTCTCTGCTGAACTTCCAGAGCCTCGTCGCTTCTCTGCTGAACTTCCAGAGCCTCGTCGCGTCTCTGCTGAACTTCCAGAGCCTCGTCGCTTCTCTGCTGAACTTCCAGAGCCTCGTCGCGTCTCTGCTGAACTTCCAGAGCCTCGTCGCTTCTCTGCTGAACTTCCAGAGCCTCGTCGCGTCTCTGCCTGCCCTGTCACGGCTATGGTTTGCTTACCCTCTAATCACGGCCACGGAGGCCACCATTAACCTTTTTATGTTCTCTGTTTCAGTCCCACCTGAGCAGACTTGCTCTCCTGTTCCATCTGCTTCCTCTGCTCCGCCCTGGTGGGCTTCGGTCCCCTTTCTTCAGGAGTCGACTAAGCCAAAATAGTAAACAAAACTTCTGTAGTTTAAGACTTTTCTTAAACCCTGAACAAAATAAAATAAAAAGTACAATATTTTAACCTAACTCCCTAACCAAAAAAACAGAGATCAAAAGGTTACAATAAACAAAATGGCGTCAAACTCCTTACTGCCTCCCAACCCAACTATTTACAAGATCAGACAAACAAAATTACAAGGAGAATCCAAATCCGCGTCATAACAAGCAATAGGGTCAAAATACCAAACAAAAATAGCATCAATATTAAACAGAGACCAAACACCCCAAAACCAAAAATTTTCTCTCTCTCTCTCTCTCTCTCTCCTCTGCTCTGCACTGGAGAAAGGAAGTGACATCAGTCAAGTCAAGTCACATTTATTTATATAGCGCTTTATACAAAATACATTGTGTCAAAGCAACTGAACAACATTCATTTGGAAAACAGTGTGTCAATAATGCAAAATGACATTTAAAGGCAGTTCATCATTGAATTCAGTGATGTCATCTCTGTTCAGTTTAAATAGTGTCTGTGCATTTATTTGCAATCAAGTCAACGATATCGCTGTAGATGAAGTGACCCCAACTAAGCAAGCCAGAGGCGACAGCGGCAAGGAACCGAAACTCCATCGGTGACAGAATGGAGAAAAAAACCTTGGGAGAAACCAGGCTCAGTTGGGGGGCCAGTTCTCCTCTGACCAGACGAAACCAGTAGTTCAATTCCAGGCTGCAGCAAAGTCAGATTGTGCAGAAGAATCATCTGTTTCCTGTGGTCTTGTCCTGGTGCTCCTCTGAGACAAGGTCTTTACAGGGGATCTGTATCTGGGGCTCTAGTTGTCCTGGTCTCCGCTGTCTTTCAGGGCAGTAGAGGTCCTTTCTAGGTGCTGATCCACCATCTGGTCTGGATACGTACTGGATCCGGGTGACTGCAGTGACCCTCTGATCTGGACACAGACTGGATCTGGTGGCTACGGGGACCTCGGAATAAGAGAGAAACAGACAAATATTAGCGTAGATGCCATTCTTCTAATGATGTAGCAAGTACATAGGGTGTTATCAGAGCCGGATTAAATAAATGTACTACACTAGGCAGGCTGCATTTTTTGGGCCCCCCTCCATCGATGTTATTTATGAATTGAAATCTGAAACTTACCAAAGTTACTAATAAAAGTGAATTCACATTTTACATGGCAAAGTCTTTGGTTACAAATTGGTTGTGTTGTATATTAAACAGTCTATCAGACTTTTTTTTGATATTCATTATTTATACGCCATTACAAGGCTCTATTAAATGCTATTAAATTATAGGAAAGTCGTGGCCGCAGGAAAATTGTAGGTGGGGGAGTACATGTACAGTTCTCTCTCCACCCTCAATACCATGACTCTTTAGGTGTCCTTGAGCAAGGCACTGAACCCCCAACTGCTCCCCGGGCGCCGCAGCATAAATGGCTGCCCACTGCTCTGGGTGTGTGTCCACAGTGTGTGTGTGTATGTGTGTGTTAACTGCTCTGTGTGTTTGCACTTCGGATGGGTTAAATGCAGAGCACAAATTCTGAGTATGGGTCACTATACTTGGCTGAATGTCACTTCACTTTCACATTCACTCCATTGGGAGTGTCATTGTTAAGGCAGCAGTACCAGTAAATAACCAATAGGTGTCAGTAAACTATGTAAACAGAGCAAATAACATAAACTTTATCTTAATAGATGAAGATTATCTTATTTGCTCTGTTTACACATTCAATTAAGATTTTCTGCAAAATGCAATAGCTTACAACAGTGGTTTTCAACCTGTGGGTCGCGGTGGTATTGCAGGGGGGCCGCCAATTATAATATTGTTAACATACTGTATATAAAAATGTCTAAGTCATAACATAATAACATAATTTCATATATATAATTAAATAACAAAAAATAAATATAAAACTGTAACTTTGCTTCCACTATTCGAGCTGGCTGATTGGTTTAAGAATAAACCACCAATTTATATTTTTGCTGCATATGCTACAGAACAACAAATTCAAACATGCATAAATGGCTGTCAACATTTTTTCTCCTGACTGCTTGCTCTGCTGACTGTCTACCCACTGCTGATCTCTGCCTGGATCTGGTTTTCCAGTTTTTCTGAGCGGTGCAGCCCGAGTTATTTTCTGTTCATTGCCAGTTCATTCTAGGGCTGTGTGATTAATAGAAATCGTCATAAAATCAGAACCAATCAGAATGCAACAGAACAGAACAGACTGGGAATATGGCTAACTCCAGGTTCACACACTGTCTGTGATGCCCCTTTTTTCTGAGCCCATGTTAACGGATCAGAGCGTTCACACTGCACGCGGTAAAAGGCTAGAAATAAAAACGTGTGAAAATAATTAATATCTAGCACATGAGCATAGAGAGAGTTGTGAGTGCACAGGACGCAGTTTAAGTGACAGGAGACATGTTATAAGTGCGCGAACTCTCTCTCCGGGCAAGAGCAGCGTGTATCTGAGCAAGCACGTCTGGTTTTGTGACAGAGAAAAGGGAAATCTGCGTGCGAAAAGAGAGATTCGCACTTGTGCATTATTTTGATGTGCTTTCGCGTTACAATAATGCACTCTCACTGCTGCTTCTGAACCGCTTACACAATATACGTACTGCAGACGGAGAAGGCCTATGTGTGAACCTGTATAACAAATCTATTTTAACACCTGAGGCACCGCTACAATTAATGAACTCTATGAACAATGCATTGCATTGCATCTTCCACCGCGTTTTCGGGCTGTGTCTCCGGGCCTGGCTCTGCCTCTGGCTCTGCTGACTCGAGCAGGTTCACAGCTGTCGGAAGGCTGCCCGACAGAAACTTCTGTAAAGCCCCCCGCTGTCTCTTCTTTTGTTTCTCTTCATTTTTTTTTTCTTTTTATGTTTCGCCGCACCCGAAAGCATCTTGAATGTTAGCCTACTCAAAACACACCTGCCTGCTAGCTTTGTTGTCCCGCTCTGACCGCCGCTGACGTCTCCTCGGACTTAACTTGCTGGCGCCTCTATATACTGTCATGGGCTGGTGTTAATGTGACGTAATGTAACAGTCTATGGTTAAGATAAACATCATCACTATTTTTAGTTAATTAATAAATATTGATCTAAATTGTAGATAGGACATTTGTACATTTTATTTTTATTTTATTTTTTTATTTTTATTTGTTGTCCCTCTGTCTGGGCCCCATCCCGCCAATAGGGCCCTAGGCACGTGCCTAGTTTGCCTTTGCGTCAATCCGGCTCTGGGTGTTATGTGAAGTGTTCCCGGTTCCGGTTTACCTAATTAATGCAGCCTAAAAATCCTTTAACGGATTTGGATATTAAAAGCATATTAGTATGTTATGTGTAAGCCAGGTTAAAGACATGGGTCTTTAATCTAGATTTAAACTGCAAGAGTGTGTCTGCCTCCCGAACAATGTTAGGTAGGTTATTCCAGAGTTCAGGCGCCAAATAGGAAAAGGATCTGCCGCCCGCAGTTGATTTTGATATTCTAGGTATTATCAAATTGCCTGAGTTTTGAGAACGTAGCGGACGTAGAGGAGTATAATGTAAAAGGAGCTCATTCAAATACTGAGGTGCTAAACCATTCAGGGCTTTATAAGTAATAAGCAATATTTTTAAATCTATACGATGTTTGATAGGGAGCCAGTGCAGTGTTGACAGGACCGGGCTAATATGGTCATACTTCCTGGTTCTAGTAAGAACTCTTGCTGCTGCATTTTGGACTAGCTGTAGTTTGTTTACCAAGCGTGCAGAACAACCACCCAATAAAGCATTACAATAATCTAACCTTGAAGTCATAAATGCATGGATTAACATTTCTGCATTTGACATTGAGAGCAATCGAACAAGTAGGATCCATTTTTAAGCCGTCTTAAAGCCTACCATTGAAAACCTGTATAGTTTTGCAATCGATCTGTGATTCATGATCTATGGTGTCAAAAGCAGCACGAAGATCAAGTAAAACTAGCAATGAGATGCAGCCTTGATCTGACGCAAGAAGCAAGTCATTTGTAATTTTAACATGTGTAGTTTCCATGCTATGATGGGGCCTGAATCCCGACTGACATAAGTTTGTGGATATGGTCGGCCCGGGCAGTTTTTAGAGCCTGTCTATAGCTGGATATATTTTGTTTTTCTCCATGTGAACTCAAGACTGCGAGTTTCTTTCTTGAGAGAGTGGGTATTACTGTTGTATTATTAGTGTTCCTCAAGTGGTGACGCATTGCGTTAGCAAGCGCAAGGTTGGGGATTCAAATCCCAGGGAACACATGTTAGGAGAAAATTGGGAAGCTTTGCTTGACTCCAAAACAGTTTATTAGGTCAATAAACGCAAGTCCTAATGTATCATTTGTATTATCAAAGTCTCAGATGATTAGCGCTTTATCAACTGTAACTAGAAGGTCTGAGAGGAAATCTGCAAATTCTTTTAGGAATTCTGTATACGGCCCTGGTGGTCTTATACACAGTAGCCAGAGCAAGAGATACATTAGATTTCTTTTGCATAGATGACAGTGTAACATTAAGCAGAATTATTCTGAATGAGTTAAACCTGTATCCTGTTTTCTGAGTAACATTGAGAACATAACAGTATATTGTTTTAACACCTCCCCCACGACCAGTAACTAACAGCAGCTTGGTGGAGGAGACTCATTTAGACCAATACAATCATTTGGTTTTAGCCAGGTTTCAGTCAAGCAGAGTACATCAAAACTATTTTCTGTGATCATTTCTTTTACAAAAACTGCTTTGGGTGTGAGTGATATGTTTATGAGCCCAAACGTAAAAAAAAAAAGAAAAGTTCATTTATTTGACATTTTTCTGGTTTAATCACGATAAGATTTTTTTCTAGATCGTAAATGAAATTTTAATTTTAATTTTGACCTCACTATTCGGGGAACAGACAGAGTCTTAATGGATTGGACAGTGCAAGTACTTCTATCATTTAAGCGGTGTAGAACAAAAGCCATCATTGCAGTTATTTGAGAATTGTCTTACTAGTCACATGGAGCATAGAGTCCTGGAGATGTTGTCAGAGAGCAGCTCCGCTCCGACTCTGCTGGGGTGCAGGCAGGGCTTGACATTAACTTTTTTGCTCACTAGCCAATGTGGCTAGTGGTTTTCCAAAGTTACTAGCCACACAGCATTTTTACTAGCCACATTTTTGTTGTTGTGAAATTACCTGATAAAATTTGAATATGGTGTGCTAATATTTACTTAAACTAGATTTACAGCCCTTTTAAATGTAAAACTATTGTACACCCCCAAATCAAAACTACATAAATACAGGTCATTATCATTAGCTCCGATAACGTTGTGTGTAAAGCTCCTTTTTAAAATAAAATCATGTATTAAGATAAATACATAAATTTGCTTCTTATTGCATAATAAAAGTGGTGCATGGATGTAGAAGATTAATAAATAAATATATATATATATATATATATATATATATATATATATATATATATATATATATATATATATATATATATATATATATATAAAACTAAACTGAAAAAAACTTTAGCATGCACTCTCTGTTTAAAGAACCACACTGGGAAATTTTTTGTTGGTGGTTGTTTTTTCTGTTATTCAATGTTTCTGACAAAAAAAGAAAAAAATATTAGGAAAAAACTAACAAAAATACTGATAGTATAAATTGATACGGATTCTAAGAAGAACTTTAAAACACACTAAGCATTACTAAGGATTAATGTGCAGCTGGATTCATGAATATTAATAAGGTTTTGTGCGTTCGCTTGAACTGATTTGCTGAAATCAAAACAGGGACGAGAATAGGTGAGCCCCAGCCAATGAGATTGCTGTTTGCGCATTAACTCCACCCACTACCAGAAAATCGGGCTGTTCTTAAAAGCTGAAAACTTCCATAGGAACACTGTTATTTTGACAGGAAAATACAACAAAGAATATTTTGTTTAAATGTAGCAAGTCAGTTCACTCACTCACTCACTCACTCTCTCTCTCTCTCTCTCTCTCTCTCGGTCTCTGTGTGTGTGAGAGAGAAAGTGAGGCAATTTGTGCGCCGTCACACTTTTATACAGGTGCGCTGCGTATCCATAGAGATGAACTGAGAAATATCACAGATCGCTTGACGGAGAGTGAAACTCTGAGTGAAACTCTGAAGAGTGTTTGCGAGTGAAAAATATATCTATACTTAGCCTCCAACTCACACAGTGGCAATTATTCAACCCGCCAAAATGGCTAGTTGGAGTCACTGTGTTACTTGCCGCGGGTGTCGTGCTGTGAACCGTCTTGATCAGGCTCCTGAAGTCCCTCTTCAGCATCTCTGTCTCAGCGTGGTGTCATTAACCCCGGCGTGAAGCACGACCGCTCTGGGGCTCTCGTCGGCCTTCAGGATCTGCGCAGAAACATCGAGAACACGAGTACCAGCGAAACAGTGAGTGTGCACTTTATCTCGAAGACTGGAGGGGGAGAAGTTGTTGTCCGGGGCCTGGCTCGCGTCCTCTGCTGTGGATGCACCCAGGGTCCTTGGTGTCCCTGCACCGGAGTGAAGAACATCTGGGAAGATCGCGTTTTGGGTGCACCGGGCCTGTGCAGAGAAAGACACGGAGTAGACGTGGTGGGACTGTTAGCAGCGCGCTGTATACTTACACTGGACTTGTGAGCATCAGCCCGGGAGGTTTCAAGCTTAATAGTCTTTCCTATGTGGAAATCGCTTCCTGCTCTCCATCTGCATTTTGCACTACAGTGACGCTGTATCGTGCTGTCATGTGCAAACAACCTATTAGCCCATGATATATATTTTACAGAGAATGTTTCACAATAATAATCCAGAAAACGTGCAAAGTAACATTGCTTTTTATTTTTTACATTTTAGAAAAAATAGGATATAAAGTAGGATATTTTACCTTATGTAATTTTACAGTTTTTGTTTGGCAGCCACTTATGCCATTCATTGACTGTTTAGAAACAAAACAAAACAAAAGATCTGTAACCATTATTTCTATTAATGGTAAACGTTTGGCACCCTGTGCTGAAATGCATTTCAAGGTTTTTTTGTTTTGTTTATGTATTAATTTTTACAGTTTGGTTATTGGGTTTTAACTGTAAATGTCCCCCTACAACAGAAACTCTCAAATATTGAAACAAGTCAAATAATTCTTTGAAAACAGTGGCCTGAATTAAAAAGTGGAGTTTAGTCATTATATTGCTTAGTTTGAGCAAACCTTGGATATTCTGCTCTATAAAGGTATACATTCATAATCTTAGGCTACACTCCAAATTTGCTCCACGAAAGATTATGTTCAGCATAAGAAGTTGTATAGAGATATTACTGGACATATCAGATGTTGGCAAAGTGTCATAATCAAATTCACCTTTTCTAGTCTGGTATCTTCACAGCCTAACATTTGAGAGTCAAATCCCCTGCTATCACTGACTTATACGAGAGTCATAGTTTATTTCTAATGCTTCTTTATTATCTCTTAAACTTCAGCAAAGAGGTATATTACTCACGCAACTCTTTATTCTCCACAGGATTGGCTTCTTACTGCAAACGTCACGATTTAATTTGCAAGTGTTCAAGAACTTAAAGCCTGAGGATCCAAGCCTATGTGGACCAGGACATTTTAAACCAGTGTCGTGATACCAAGGTTAAGTCTGACTGCATTCACTTGGACTTTTTAAAGGTGCATTGTAATACAGGTCACAGTTTTACTAGCCCAGACACTAGACTGCAACCTGTGAGTATCAGTTCAAACTAACTCTTTGTGTAACACGTACATCGCTGTTCATATTATATATATATATATATATATATATATATATATATATATATATAAAAATGGAAAAATGTGTTAATGTTAAAACAGTGGTAATGCGTCAACGTTACTGTTGAGTTTTTGATTAAATTTCAACATTTTTTCAACATTATATATATATATAATGTATATATATATATATATATATATATATATATATATATATATATATATAAGAGATATAAGAAAATGTGTGTCCAAAGGAACTGGAACCATTTATATGTAAAAACATGCACAGCTGGGTTAACTTAAAGTAAGATGTGGGCATGTAAACATAAAGGAGGGATCTCATCAATATTTTCTTAATCACAACATAGTCAAAGTCAAAAGTCAGTAGAAGGGTGTTTTGATGTATGCGTGTATGTATTTCTCACCAGGTCATGGAGATTCATCAGTCTATTGTGATTCTGCTGCTGCTTTTGTGTGTGTCATTCTCAACTCAAACCACAAACAGACCTCCAATTCATGACTCTTTCCTCAGCCGTCATAAGATGATTCCTAATATGAAAAAGGAATTGTGCACAACTGAAATTGTAACCAAACACATCACTGGTATTGAAAATACCTGCAAAGAGGTCCACACCTTCATAAAAGCAACTGATGAAGAATTTAAAGAAGTGTGTAGAGATGGAGAAACTCAAGAAAACAACTGGAAGCGGAGCAAGAAGCAATTTTCTGTGATCATTTGTAAAATAAAAAGTTGGAGCAAACACCCAGACTGTAAATATGCGGATGGAATCGAGGAAAAACGTAATATAGTATTGGGGTGTGAAAATACTTGGGCTATAGATTATAAAGAAGACAACTGAATTACAGGCTAAATAGAGCATCACAGAGCTTTTTTTTCCCTAATCATTTGTTTACTTTTTTCAATCTTTCTTTGTTTTTCTATTCTATTCTAGAAATATTTATATTCTAAAAAGAATAAATAAATAAAATAGTAATAACACAAATCAGTGAGCCAATCATGAACCCAAAGATGAAATAATGTATAAATACTTGGCCTTAGTTAGAGTTTAACGTGCAGTGTCCTTCACATGTGCTGTAAACATGGCAACCAGGTTGAGAGAAAAGTCTAACAATGAAGCACAGCTGTAAAGATGAACACAATAGATTTACACTTGTACTTTAAAACAAAGCTTTAAAACAAGCAATGCTATCTTACAATCTCTAATTACATTTGAGCAAAATTTAGAATTTGTTTTAGATCAGTCAATATAAAGAATAGCATAAATTTTCCACTTCATATAAAATGTCATTGTGAGATGTTGATGTATGAATGAAAATATCTTCAATGTCTCTCATCATTTACCTTAATTGAGTTTAATGTTAAAAATTATGTTACAATATTTCTTTATGGTACTTCTTCATGCATGTTTCTGTATGTAATTGTGCTTATGTGCAAGATTCAGCTAGTCTAATGAAATTTTAAGCAAGTTAACGCTTTTTGAGCATTAAAAAACTTTTTAATGGGAGTAGTGAATGTGCAAGAACAGACGAGGGAAGGAGGATGTAGATGTTTTTACCATCTGTCTGTAATCCTCAATAAAATTCTCTACTATTAAACTTGTCTGCTTCGTCTGCTGCATCTCAGCAACACAAAATTTGTGGTCAAAATATTCATGAACTTCATTTTTTATTTCATCATTTTCACTAAAATATGTTATAAGCAGAAAGTGTAAGTTAATTGATATAGTTCCAGTATATGGAGGCATGACAGTGGGCATCCGGGGGGGGTGGGGGGGGTGGGGGGGGGACACAAGTAGGATCCATTTTTAAACCGTCTTAAAGCCTACCCTTGAAAACCTGTATAGTTTTGCAATCGATCTGTGATTCATGATCTATGGTGTCAAAAGCAGCACGAAGATCAAGTAAAACTAGCAATGAGATGCAGCCTTGATCTGACGCAAGAAGCAAGTCATTTGTAATTTTAACATGTGTAGTTTCCATGCTATGATGGGGCCTGAATCCCGACTGACATAAGTTTGTGGATATGGTCGGCCCGGGCAGTTTTTAGAGCCTGTCTATAGCTGGATATATTTTGTTTTTCTCCATGTGAACTCAAGACTGCGAGTTTCTTTCTTGAGAGAGTGGGTATTACTGTTGTATTATTAGTGTTCCTCAAGTGGTGACGCATTGCGTTAGCAAGCGCAAGGTTGGGGATTCAAATCCCAGGGAACACATGTTAGGAGAAAATTGGGAAGCTTTGCTTGACTCCAAAACAGTTTATTAGGTCAATAAACGCAAGTCCTAATGTATCATTTGTATTATCAAAGTCTCAGATGATTAGCGCTTTATCAACTGTAACTAGAAGGTCTGAGAGGAAATCTGCAAATTCTTTTAGGAATTCTGTATACGGCCCTGGTGGTCTTATACACAGTAGCCAGAGCAAGAGATACATTAGATTTCTTTTGCATAGCTGACAGTGTAACATTAAGCAGAATTATTCTGAATGAGTTAAACCTGTATCCTGTTTTCTGAGTAACATTGAGAACATAACAGTATATTGTTTTAACACCTCCCCCACGACCAGTAACTAACAGCAGCTTGGTGGAGGAGACTCATTTAGACCAATACAATCATTTGGTTTTAGCCAGGTTTCAGTCAAGCAGAGTACATCAAAACTATTTTCTGTGATCATTTCTTTTACAAAAACTGCTTTGGGTGTGAGTGATATGTTTATGAGCCCAAACGTAAAAAAAAAAAGAAAAGTTCATTTATTTGACATTTTTCTGGTTTAATCACGATAAGATTTTTTTCTAGATCGTAAATGAAATTTTAATTTTAATTTTGACCTCACTATTCGGGGAACAGACAGAGTCTTAATGGATTGGACAGTGCAAGTACTTCTATCATTTAAGCGGTGTAGAACAAAAGCCATCATTGCAGTTATTTGAGAATTGTCTTACTAGTCACATGGAGCATAGAGTCCTGGAGATGTTGTCAGAGAGCAGCTCCGCTCCGACTCTGCTGGGGTGCAGGCAGGGCTTGACATTAACTTTTTTGCTCACTAGCCAATGTGGCTAGTGGTTTTCCAAAGTTACTAGCCACACAGCATTTTTACTAGCCACATTTTTGTTGTTGTGAAATTACCTGATAAAATTTGAATATGGTGTGCTAATATTTACTTAAACTAGATTTACAGCCCTTTTAAATGTAAAACTATTGTACACCCCCAAATCAAAACTACATAAATACAGGTCATTATCATTAGCTCCGATAACGTTGTGTGTAAAGCTCCTTTTTAAAATAAAATCATGTATTAAGATAAATACATAAATTTGCTTCTTATTGCATAATAAAAGTGGTGCATGGATGTAGAAGATTAATAAATAAATAAATATATATATATATATATATATATATATATATATATATATATATATATATATATATATATAAAACTAAACTGAAAAAAACTTTAGCATGCACTCTCTGTTTAAAGAACCACACTGGGAAATTTTTTGTTGGTGGTTGTTTTTTCTGTTATTCAATGTTTCTGACAAAAAAAGAAAAAAATATTAGGAAAAAACTAACAAAAATACTGATAGTATAAATTGATACGGATTCTAAGAAGAACTTTAAAACACACTAAGCATTACTAAGGATTAATGTGCAGCTGGATTCATGAATATTAATAAGGTTTTGTGCGTTCGCTTGAACTGATTTGCTGAAATCAAAACAGGGACGAGAATAGGTGAGCCCCAGCCAATGAGATTGCTGTTTGCGCATTAACTCCACCCACTACCAGAAAATCGGGCTGTTCTTAAAAGCTGAAAACTTCCATAGGAACACTGTTATTTTGACAGGAAAATACAACAAAGAATATTGTTTAAATGTAGCAAGTCAGTTCACTCACTCACTCACTCACTCACTCTCTCTCTCTCTCTCTCTCTCTCTCGGTCTCTGTGTGTGTGAGAGAGAAAGTGAGGCAATTTGTGCGCCGTCACACTTTTATACAGGTGCGCTGCGTATCCATAGAGATGAACTGAGAAATATCACAGATCGCTTGACGGAGAGTGAAACTCTGAGTGAAACTCCGAAGAGTGTTTGCGAGTGAAAAATATATCTATACTTAGCCTCCAACTCACACAGTGGCAATTATTCAACCCGCCAAAATGGCTAGTTGGAGTCACTGTGTTACTTGCCGCGGGTGTCGTGCTGTGAACCGTCTTGATCAGGCTCCTGAAGTCCCTCTTCAGCATCTCTGTCTCAGCGTGGTGTCATTAACCCCGGCGTGAAGCACGACCGCTCTGGGGCTCTCGTCGGCCTTCAGGATCTGCGCAGAAACATCGAGAACACGAGTACCAGCGAAACAGTGAGTGTGCACTTTATCTCGAAGACTGGAGGGGGAGAAGTTGTTGTCCGGGGCCTGGCTCGCGTCCTCTGCTGTGGATGCACCCAGGGTCCTTGGTGTCCCTGCACCGGAGTGAAGAACATCTGGGAAGATCGCGTTTTGGGTGCACCGGGCCTGTGCAGAGAAAGACACGGAGTAGACGTGGTGGGACTGTTAGCAGCGCGCTGTATACTTACACTGGACTTGTGAGCATCAGCCCGGGAGGTTTCAAGCTTAATAGTCTTTCCTATGTGGAAATCGCTTCCTGCTCTCCATCTGCATTTTGCACTACAGTGACGCTGTATCGTGCTGTCATGTGCAAACAACCTATTAGCCCATGATATATATTTTACAGAGAATGTTTCACAATAATAATCCAGAAAACGTGCAAAGTAACATTGCTTTTTATTTTTTACATTTTAGAAAAAATAGGATATAAAGTAGGATATTTTACCTTATGTAATTTTACAGTTTTTGTTTGGCAGCCACTTATGCCATTCATTGACTGTTTAGAAACAAAACAAAACAAAAGATCTGTAACCATTATTTCTATTAATGGTAAACGTTTGGCACCCTGTGCTGAAATGCATTTCAAGGTTTTTTTGTTTTGTTTATGTATTAATTTTTACAGTTTGGTTATTGGGTTTTAACTGTAAATGTCCCCCTACAACAGAAACTCTCAAATATTGAAACAAGTCAAATAATTCTTTGAAAACAGTGGCCTGAATTAAAAAGTGGAGTTTAGTCATTATATTGCTTAGTTTGAGCAAACCTTGGATATTCTGCTCTATAAAGGTATACATTCATAATCTTAGGCTACACTCCAAATTTGCTCCACGAAAGATTATGTTCAGCATAAGAAGTTGTATAGAGATATTACTGGACATATCAGATGTTGGCAAAGTGTCATAATCAAATTCACCTTTTCTAGTCTGGTATCTTCACAGCCTAACATTTGAGAGTCAAATCCCCTGCTATCACTGACTTATACGAGAGTCATAGTTTATTTCTAATGCTTCTTTATTATCTCTTAAACTTCAGCAAAGAGGTATATTACTCACGCAACTCTTTATTCTCCACAGGATTGGCTTCTTACTGCAAACGTCACGATTTAATTTGCAAGTGTTCAAGAACTTAAAGCCTGAGGATCCAAGCCTATGTGGACCAGGACATTTTAAACCAGTGTCGTGATACCAAGGTTAAGTCTGACTGCATTCACTTGGACTTTTTAAAGGTGCATTGTAATACAGGTCACAGTTTTACTAGCCCAGACACTAGACTGCAACCTGTGAGTATCAGTTCAAACTAACTCTTTGTGTAACACGTACATCGCTGTTCATATTATATATATATATATATATATATATATATATATATATATATAAAAATGGAAAAATGTGTTAATGTTAAAACAGTGGTAATGCGTCAACGTTACTGTTGAGTTTTTGATTAAATTTCAACATTTTTTCAACATTATATATATATATAATGTATATATATATATATATATATATATATATATATATATATATATATATATAAGAGATATAAGAAAATGTGTGTCCAAAGGAACTGGAACCATTTATATGTAAAAACATGCACAGCTGGGTTAACTTAAAGTAAGATGTGGGCATGTAAACATAAAGGAGGGATCTCATCAATATTTTCTTAATCACAACATAGTCAAAGTCAAAAGTCAGTAGAAGGGTGTTTTGATGTATGCGTGTATGTATTTCTCACCAGGTCATGGAGATTCATCAGTCTATTGTGATTCTGCTGCTGCTTTTGTGTGTGTCATTCTCAACTCAAACCACAAACAGACCTCCAATTCATGACTCTTTCCTCAGCCGTCATAAGATGATTCCTAATATGAAAAAGGAATTGTGCACAACTGAAATTGTAACCAAACACATCACTGGTATTGAAAATACCTGCAAAGAGGTCCACACCTTCATAAAAGCAACTGATGAAGAATTTAAAGAAGTGTGTAGAGATGGAGAAACTCAAGAAAACAACTGGAAGCGGAGCAAGAAGCAATTTTCTGTGATCATTTGTAAAATAAAAAGTTGGAGCAAACACCCAGACTGTAAATATGCGGATGGAATCGAGGAAAAACGTAATATAGTATTGGGGTGTGAAAATACTTGGGCTATAGATTATAAAGAAGACAACTGAATTACAGGCTAAATAGAGCATCACAGAGCTTTTTTTTCCCTAATCATTTGTTTACTTTTTTCAATCTTTCTTTGTTTTTCTATTCTATTCTAGAAATATTTATATTCTAAAAAGAATAAATAAATAAAATAGTAATAACACAAATCAGTGAGCCAATCATGAACCCAAAGATGAAATAATGTATAAATACTTGGCCTTAGTTAGAGTTTAACGTGCAGTGTCCTTCACATGTGCTGTAAACATGGCAACCAGGTTGAGAGAAAAGTCTAACAATGAAGCACAGCTGTAAAGATGAACACAATAGATTTACACTTGTACTTTAAAACAAAGCTTTAAAACAAGCAATGCTATCTTACAATCTCTAATTACATTTGAGCAAAATTTAGAATTTGTTTTAGATCAGTCAATATAAAGAATAGCATAAATTTTCCACTTCATATAAAATGTCATTGTGAGATGTTGATGTATGAATGAAAATATCTTCAATGTCTCTCATCATTTACCTTAATTGAGTTTAATGTTAAAAATTATGTTACAATATTTCTTTATGGTACTTCTTCATGCATGTTTCTGTATGTAATTGTGCTTATGTGCAAGATTCAGCTAGTCTAATGAAATTTTAAGCAAGTTAACGCTTTTTGAGCATTAAAAAACTTTTTAATGGGAGTAGTGAATGTGCAAGAACAGACGAGGGAAGGAGGATGTAGATGTTTTTACCATCTGTCTGTAATCCTCAATAAAATTCTCTACTATTAAACTTGTCTGCTTCGTCTGCTGCATCTCAGCAACACAAAATTTGTGGTCAAAATATTCATGAACTTCATTTTTTATTTCATCATTTTCACTAAAATATGTTATAAGCAGAAAGTGTAAGTTAATTGATATAGTTCCAGTATATGGAGGCATGACAGTGGGCATCCGGGGGGGTGGGGGGGGTGGGGGGGGGGACACAAGTAGGATCCATTTTTAAACCGTCTTAAAGCCTACCCTTGAAAACCTGTATAGTTTTGCAATCGATCTGTGATTCATGATCTATGGTGTCAAAAGCAGCACGAAGATCAAGTAAAACTAGCAATGAGATGCAGCCTTGATCTGACGCAAGAAGCAAGTCATTTGTAATTTTAACATGTGTAGTTTCCATGCTATGATGGGGCCTGAATCCCGACTGACATAAGTTTGTGGATATGGTCGGCCCGGGCAGTTTTTAGAGCCTGTCTATAGCTGGATATATTTTGTTTTTCTCCATGTGAACTCAAGACTGCGAGTTTCTTTCTTGAGAGAGTGGGTATTACTGTTGTATTATTAGTGTTCCTCAAGTGGTGACGCATTGCGTTAGCAAGCGCAAGGTTGGGGATTCAAATCCCAGGGAACACATGTTAGGAGAAAATTGGGAAGCTTTGCTTGACTCCAAAACAGTTTATTAGGTCAATAAACGCAAGTCCTAATGTATCATTTGTATTATCAAAGTCTCAGATGATTAGCGCTTTATCAACTGTAACTAGAAGGTCTGAGAGGAAATCTGCAAATTCTTTTAGGAATTCTGTATACGGCCCTGGTGGTCTTATACACAGTAGCCAGAGCAAGAGATACATTAGATTTCTTTTGCATAGCTGACAGTGTAACATTAAGCAGAATTATTCTGAATGAGTTAAACCTGTATCCTGTTTTCTGAGTAACATTGAGAACATAACAGTATATTGTTTTAACACCTCCCCCACGACCAGTAACTAACAGCAGCTTGGTGGAGGAGACTCATTTAGACCAATACAATCATTTGGTTTTAGCCAGGTTTCAGTCAAGCAGAGTACATCAAAACTATTTTCTGTGATCATTTCTTTTACAAAAACTGCTTTGGGTGTGAGTGATATGTTTATGAGCCCAAACGTAAAAAAAAAAAGAAAAGTTCATTTATTTGACATTTTTCTGGTTTAATCACGATAAGATTTTTTTCTAGATCGTAAATGAAATTTTAATTTTAATTTTGACCTCACTATTCGGGGAACAGACAGAGTCTTAATGGATTGGACAGTGCAAGTACTTCTATCATTTAAGCGGTGTAGAACAAAAGCCATCATTGCAGTTATTTGAGAATTGTCTTACTAGTCACATGGAGCATAGAGTCCTGGAGATGTTGTCAGAGAGCAGCTCCGCTCCGACTCTGCTGGGGTGCAGGCAGGGCTTGACATTAACTTTTTTGCTCACTAGCCAATGTGGCTAGTGGTTTTCCAAAGTTACTAGCCACACAGCATTTTTACTAGCCACATTTTTGTTGTTGTGAAATTACCTGATAAAATTTGAATATGGTGTGCTAATATTTACTTAAACTAGATTTACAGCCCTTTTAAATGTAAAACTATTGTACACACCCAAATCAAAACTACATAAATACAGGTCATTATCATTAGCTCCGATAACGTTGTGTGTAAAGCTCCTTTTTAAAATAAAATCATGTATTAAGATAAATACATAAATTTGCTTCTTATTGCATAATAAAAGTGGTGCATGGATGTAGAAGATTAATAAATAAATAAATATATATATATATATATATATATATATATATATATATATATATATATATATATATAAAACTAAACTGAAAAAAACTTTAGCATGCACTCTCTGTTTAAAGAACCACACTGGGAAATTTTTTGTTGGTGGTTGTTTTTTCTGTTATTCAATGTTTCTGACAAAAAAAGAAAAAAATATTAGGAAAAAACTAACAAAAATACTGATAGTATAAATTGATACGGATTCTAAGAAGAACTTTAAAACACACTAAGCATTACTAAGGATTAATGTGCAGCTGGATTCATGAATATTAATAAGGTTTTGTGCGTTCGCTTGAACTGATTTGCTGAAATCAAAACAGGGACGAGAATAGGTGAGCCCCAGCCAATGAGATTGCTGTTTGCGCATTAACTCCACCCACTACCAGAAAATCGGGCTGTTCTTAAAAGCTGAAAACTTCCATAGGAACACTGTTATTTTGACAGGAAAATACAACAAAGAATATTGTTTAAATGTAGCAAGTCAGTTCACTCACTCACTCACTCACTCACTCTCTCTCTCTCTCTCTCTCTCTCTCGGTCTCTGTGTGTGTGAGAGAGAAAGTGAGGCAATTTGTGCGCCGTCACACTTTTATACAGGTGCGCTGCGTATCCATAGAGATGAACTGAGAAATATCACAGATCGCTTGACGGAGAGTGAAACTCTGAGTGAAACTCCGAAGAGTGTTTGCGAGTGAAAAATATATCTATACTTAGCCTCCAACTCACACAGTGGCAATTATTCAACCCGCCAAAATGGCTAGTTGGAGTCACTGTGTTACTTGCCGCGGGTGTCGTGCTGTGAACCGTCTTGATCAGGCTCCTGAAGTCCCTCTTCAGCATCTCTGTCTCAGCGTGGTGTCATTAACCCCGGCGTGAAGCACGACCGCTCTGGGGCTCTCGTCGGCCTTCAGGATCTGCGCAGAAACATCGAGAACACGAGTACCAGCGAAACAGTGAGTGTGCACTTTATCTCGAAGACTGGAGGGGGAGAAGTTGTTGTCCGGGGCCTGGCTCGCGTCCTCTGCTGTGGATGCACCCAGGGTCCTTGGTGTCCCTGCACCGGAGTGAAGAACATCTGGGAAGATCGCGTTTTGGGTGCACCGGGCCTGTGCAGAGAAAGACACGGAGTAGACGTGGTGGGACTGTTAGCAGCGCGCTGTATACTTACACTGGACTTGTGAGCATCAGCCCGGGAGGTTTCAAGCTTAATAGTCTTTCCTATGTGGAAATCGCTTCCTGCTCTCCATCTGCATTTTGCACTACAGTGACGCTGTATCGTGCTGTCATGTGCAAACAACCTATTAGCCCATGATATATATTTTACAGAGAATGTTTCACAATAATAATCCAGAAAACGTGCAAAGTAACATTGCTTTTTATTTTTTACATTTTAGAAAAAATAGGATATAAAGTAGGATATTTTACCTTATGTAATTTTACAGTTTTTGTTTGGCAGCCACTTATGCCATTCATTGACTGTTTAGAAACAAAACAAAACAAAAGATCTGTAACCATTATTTCTATTAATGGTAAACGTTTGGCACCCTGTGCTGAAATGCATTTCAAGGTTTTTTTGTTTTGTTTATGTATTAATTTTTACAGTTTGGTTATTGGGTTTTAACTGTAAATGTCCCCCTACAACAGAAACTCTCAAATATTGAAACAAGTCAAATAATTCTTTGAAAACAGTGGCCTGAATTAAAAAGTGGAGTTTAGTCATTATATTGCTTAGTTTGAGCAAACCTTGGATATTCTGCTCTATAAAGGTATACATTCATAATCTTAGGCTACACTCCAAATTTGCTCCACGAAAGATTATGTTCAGCATAAGAAGTTGTATAGAGATATTACTGGACATATCAGATGTTGGCAAAGTGTCATAATCAAATTCACCTTTTCTAGTCTGGTATCTTCACAGCCTAACATTTGAGAGTCAAATCCCCTGCTATCACTGACTTATACGAGAGTCATAGTTTATTTCTAATGCTTCTTTATTATCTCTTAAACTTCAGCAAAGAGGTATATTACTCACGCAACTCTTTATTCTCCACAGGATTGGCTTCTTACTGCAAACGTCACGATTTAATTTGCAAGTGTTCAAGAACTTAAAGCCTGAGGATCCAAGCCTATGTGGACCAGGACATTTTAAACCAGTGTCGTGATACCAAGGTTAAGTCTGACTGCATTCACTTGGACTTTTTAAAGGTGCATTGTAATACAGGTCACAGTTTTACTAGCCCAGACACTAGACTGCAACCTGTGAGTATCAGTTCAAACTAACTCTTTGTGTAACACGTACATCGCTGTTCATATTATATATATATATATATATATATATATATATATATATATATAAAAATGGAAAAATGTGTTAATGTTAAAACAGTGGTAATGCGTCAACGTTACTGTTGAGTTTTTGATTAAATTTCAACATTTTTTCAACATTATATATATATATAATGTATATATATATATATATATATATATATATATATATATAAGAGATATAAGAAAATGTGTGTCCAAAGGAACTGGAACCATTTATATGTAAAAACATGCACAGCTGGGTTAACTTAAAGTAAGATGTGGGCATGTAAACATAAAGGAGGGATCTCATCAATATTTTCTTAATCACAACATAGTCAAAGTCAAAAGTCAGTAGAAGGGTGTTTTGATGTATGCGTGTATGTATTTCTCACCAGGTCATGGAGATTCATCAGTCTATTGTGATTCTGCTGCTGCTTTTGTGTGTGTCATTCTCAACTCAAACCACAAACAGACCTCCAATTCATGACTCTTTCCTCAGCCGTCATAAGATGATTCCTAATATGAAAAAGGAATTGTGCACAACTGAAATTGTAACCAAACACATCACTGGTATTGAAAATACCTGCAAAGAGGTCCACACCTTCATAAAAGCAACTGATGAAGAATTTAAAGAAGTGTGTAGAGATGGAGAAACTCAAGAAAACAACTGGAAGCGGAGCAAGAAGCAATTTTCTGTGATCATTTGTAAAATAAAAAGTTGGAGCAAACACCCAGACTGTAAATATGCGGATGGAATCGAGGAAAAACGTAATATAGTATTGGGGTGTGAAAATACTTGGGCTATAGATTATAAAGAAGACAACTGAATTACAGGCTAAATAGAGCATCACAGAGCTTTTTTTTCCCTAATCATTTGTTTACTTTTTTCAATCTTTCTTTGTTTTTCTATTCTATTCTAGAAATATTTATATTCTAAAAAGAATAAATAAATAAAATAGTAATAACACAAATCAGTGAGCCAATCATGAACCCAAAGATGAAATAATGTATAAATACTTGGCCTTAGTTAGAGTTTAACGTGCAGTGTCCTTCACATGTGCTGTAAACATGGCAACCAGGTTGAGAGAAAAGTCTAACAATGAAGCACAGCTGTAAAGATGAACACAATAGATTTACACTTGTACTTTAAAACAAAGCTTTAAAACAAGCAATGCTATCTTACAATCTCTAATTACATTTGAGCAAAATTTAGAATTTGTTTTAGATCAGTCAATATAAAGAATAGCATAAATTTTCCACTTCATATAAAATGTCATTATGAGATGTTGATGTATGAATGAAAATATCTTCAATGTCTCTCATCATTTACCTTAATTGAGTTTAATGTTAAAAATTATGTTACAATATTTCTTTATGGTACTTCTTCATGCATGTTTCTGTATGTAATTGTGCTTATGTGCAAGATTCAGCTAGTCTAATGAAATTTTAAGCAAGTTAACGCTTTTTGAGCATTAAAAAACTTTTTAATGGGAGTAGTGAATGTGCAAGAACAGACGAGGGAAGGAGGATGTAGATGTTTTTACCATCTGTCTGTAATCCTCAATAAAATTCTCTACTATTAAACTTGTCTGCTTCGTCTGCTGCATCTCAGCAACACAAAATTTGTGGTCAAAATATTCATGAACTTCATTTTTTATTTCATCATTTTCACTAAAATATGTTATAAGCAGAAAGTGTAAGTTAATTGATATAGTTCCAGTATATGGAGGCATGACAGTGGGCATCGGTCGACTTTCAAGGCAGAAGTCGACCTCTTTGCCTCAGAAGGCAACTCTTACTGCCCAATTTATTTTTCAAAGGACAAGGATGTGCTGGCCCAAGAATGGCCCAACCTACTCCTTTATGATTTTCCCCCAATCGCCCTATTATAGATTTGTAATTTGTAAATCTGATGTGTTATATAGTTTCTGCTTGTAGGCACTAGGGGGCAATGGGTGAATAGGATGTGATGAAGGGGATAAAAGGATTAGAGCCCTGCACGGGCCTCAAATCTAGGCCCGAGCCCGGCCCTGGCCCGAGACGCTCAGGCCCTAGCCCGACCCGTGTCAGACAGCTCATCAGAATTATCAGCCCGAGTTCGACACAAGCCCGTGTTTTATTTATTTATTTTATTACAAGCGGCGCTGAAGACACATTCACTGCTGCTGCTGGCGGGACACTAAACACAGAGCAAGCCAGTCCAGACAGTTGCGGTTGCAGGGTCTCGTGCTGTTTACATTTACGTTACTTTAGAGGCCTATAACGGCTACTACTACAATAAGTGGATATAAGTGAAGTATAATCGTGGGTTGCGCTGACGGAAAAGCGCGCATGTGTGCAGTATGTCAGTTTAATTATAACGGGTTGAATTATCAGATTATGAAAGTTATGAGGTTATGAAATGTCTTTCTATGTTTGTTTTTCTATCGTCGACGTCAACTTCACATTTTTTTTTATTTAATGTCTAAATAAAAATAAATAGATATAAATAGAAGGATAACCCAAAAAAGCCCAGAGGCCCGGCCCGAATGTGAGCTATAACGTGAAAATTGGCCCGAAGCCCGGCCCTAGGGGCATAAATAAGTCGGGGCCCTTCGGGCTTGGGCTGAAATGCAGGGCTTTAAAAAGGATGTGTTGAAGCTGAATAAGGACATTAGTTATCTTTTTGCAAATGTAACATGTATTTTTTAAAGGGACTTAGTTTGCGGGAGATGCAAAGATGTCTGGGAAGGAGGAGAGAGAGCAGTTTTTTAGCAGGGTTTCATATTTTATTGAAGCACCAAATGGGCTGAATCCCATTCATTTTGGCGTCACTGTACACCAAACATTTCTTATTTTAATATTATTTATATTTATTTCAGAAGTTTTAGTGCATGATGTAGCATTAGTGCATGAGTTAAAGTCTGCATGAACATGTAGGATCATATGAGAGACACAGGGAGAAGAGCTAATTTTGAACATACCAGAATGTGTACATGAAGGAACATGTGTACATGTAATGTGTTACACTGATGCATAGGGTGGCTTCTTCTTTCCACCAATGTATGTATGTATAAATATACCAACTGATGTAAGCATAAGGTATGCATTCTATTTTAAACAAACAAACATGTTTCTGTACCTTGTAAGGAATTTGGTCAGTGGTATATAAGCTATGGTCACTGTTAAAGCCTCAGAGAAACTGAGAAACAGAGAACGAACATACAGCTGACACAGACGACAAGTTTCTCTCCTATGCCTGATACATATGTCAATAAAGATTTTTGACAAGGCAACTGGCATGCGGCCCTGTGATTGAATTGTAAGGGGACAAAGACATCACGAACATTTGGCATCACGAACAGGATATCGATTTCAGACATTTGTCTCAATTATCACGATTCATCAGGTAAGACATTTTTCTTTTTCCTAAAAATAAATCTAAGTCTGCCTGATGACATATGTGATGTTGAGACAGTGACTAAAACTGCTGAAAAAAACTGTGTAATTTTAAAATACCAGTTGTGTTGCCAATAAATGTGTCAGACATAGCTAAATTTAAGAAATTTAATTTGAAGTAACTAATTGAGTTGTTCTGATCAGTGGACCTCCAAAATATTTGAATGAAGCTGGGGTAAAAGTGGATCTTTTAGAGTAAAAGACCATTTAGTCAAATTTTCAGGAGAATAAGCCGTAATGCGATTTAGCAATTAGCTGTGATTAGAAGTGGTAGAATGTGGCAAGTCACCAATAAGGGGCAGGTTAAACTCTAAAACATGTCTATTCACTAAAAAAGATGATTGGAGGTGATAGAATGTGGCGATTCTGCAATAAGGGGCAGGTTAAACTCTAAAACATGTCTATTCACTAAAAAGCAGCACTTAGAAAAGTGTGAGGAAGTACTATTAGAAGTGGTGGAATGTGGCGAGTCTGCAATAAGGGGCAGGTTAAACTCTAAAACATGTCTATCTACTAAAAAAGCTGCACTTGGGAAAGTGTGGGAAAGTTATAAGTTGTAAGAATAGGGGCGGTTTTAAAGTGGCGGGTCTGCGCTAAAAGTAGTGCTGTTTTGAGAACCCTAAAACGTTTAAACATGCTTAAGTAAAAGGTACAGTACCTCTATTAATTATAGTGGCTAGAATCGTGGGCCTTCTGATTTTGACAGTAAAGCTGTTCAATGTTTGGGAAAGAGACAGATCAGCTCAACTGAAAAGAAAAAAAATTAGGATTTAACTTTGTTCTCTTTATCTTTCTTTGTTTTATTGAAAGATAAAGTTTATTGAGTTGTCAGCTAGCGAGAGAGGAAGAGAGGGGAGGGCAGGACCCACCCCTTCAGCAGTCAACACACACACACACACACACACTCAGATACTCACACGCACACACAAAGTTAAATATATCCCTGGCGCTGAGAGCCTGAGACATAGATCCTCTGCAAAAACGGAGGGCCAGGCTCACAGAAGGGCACAGGGACAGGAAGTGAACAAACAACCAAAAAACAACAACAACAACACAACAGGAGATCGGGGTAGATCAGGGCGTTCCGGAACCCAGGACAGCACCGACCGGACAGGACCCCAAGGTGGAGCAGAAGACCACCACAACCCTGTGGTCGGGACGGAAGCCCCCAGGGCGGAGCAGAAGACCACCACAACCGTGTGGTCAGGATGGAAGCCCCCCGGGGCGGAGCAGAAGACCACCACGTCCGTGTGGTCGAGACTGGAGCCCCCAGGGCGGAGCAGAAGACCACCACAACCGTATGGTCGAGACCGGCGCCCCCAGGGCGGAGCAAAAGACCACCACAACCATCAGGAAGGAAGCCCCCAAGGGTGGAGCAGAAGACCACCACAGTGGGATCGGACTGGCAGGAGAGCAAGTCTGGTTGGGCAAGTCTGAAACAAAGAACATGAACAAGTTAAGGGTAATTTCCGTGGCCACGACAGGATCAGAGGGGTGCTCAGAGAGTTCGACTCAGACGTGACGAGGCTCTGGAAGTTCCACATAGGCGTGGAGAGACTCTGGTAATCCCATGGTGTTTAGACTGGATTCCATAAGATCAATGCTGACTTGACTCTGCTCCTGAAGATCACTGGTGGCCTGACTCTGCTCATTAAGATCATTAGTGACTTGCATTTATTCATGAAGATCAATGGTGACTTGCCTTTGTTCATGAAGATCAATGGTGACTTGTCTTTGTTCATGAAGATCACTGGTGACTTGAATTCTCCCATGAAGAATCCTGGTGACTTGACTCTGTCCTTGAAGATGAAAAAAAAGTGAAAGTGACGTGACATTCAGCCAAGTATGGTGACCCATACTCAGAATTTAACCCATCCAAAGTGCACAAAGAGCAGTGAACACACACACAAACACACACACACACACTGTGGACACACACCCAGAGCAGTGGGCAACCATTTATGCTGCAGCGCCTGGGGAGCAGTTGGGGGTTCAATGTCTTGCTCAAGGGCACCTAAGTCATGGTATTGAAGGTGGGGAGAGCACTGTACATGCACTCCCCCCACCCACAATTCCTGCCAGCCCAGGACTCGAACTCACAACCTTTCGATTGGGAGTCCGACTCTCTAACCATTAGGCCACTTGACTCTGTCCTTGAAGATCACCAGTGACTTGACTCAGGAAGGTCAACGGTGACTAGTCCTGACTCAGGAGGGTCAATGGTGACTAGAACTGACTCTGAAAGGTTGACGGTGACTAAGCCTGACTCTGGAAGGTCGACGGTGACTAACCCTGACTCTGGAGGGTCCACGAGCACCTGGCTTGACTCTGGAGGACCCACAAGCACTTGACTCGACTCTGGAGGGTCCACGAGCACCTGACTTGACTCTGGAGGGTCCACAAGCCCCTGACTCAACTCTGGAGGGTCAACCGGAACCTGACTCGACTCTGGAAAGTCAACGGGCACCTGACTCGACTCTGGAAGGTAAACAGGAACCTGACTTGACTCTGGAGGGTCCACGGGAACCTAACTCAATTCTGGAAAGTCAATGGGCACCTGACTCGACTCTGGAGGGTCAACCGGAACCTGACTCGACTCTGGAGGGTCAACCGGAACCTGACTCGACTCTGGATGGTCAACCGGAACCTGGCTCGACTCTGGAGGGTCAACCGGATCCTGGCTCGACTCTGGAGGGTCAACCGGAACCTGGCTCGACTCTGGAGCGTCAAGCGGAACCTGGCTCGACTCTGGAGCGTCAAGCGGAACCTGGCTCGACTCTGGAGGGTCAACCGGAACCTAACTCGACTCTGGAGGGTCAACCGGAACCTGACTCGACTCTGGAGGGACAACCGGAACCTGACTCGATTCTGGAGGGACAACCGGAACCTGGCTCGACTCTGGAGGGTCAACTGGAACCGACTCCACTCTGGAGGGACAACCGGAAGCCGAATCAACTCTGGAGGGTCAACGGGAACCTGACTCGATTCTGGAGGGTCCACGGGAATCTGACTCAACTCTGGAAGGTCAGCTGTGGCTGTCATCCTGTGCAGAGGTGCTGGGCAAGCAGCCATCGTGTGCCATGACTCTGGACCGGCGGCCATCTTGGGCCATGGCTCTGGACTGGTGGCCATCTTGGGCATTGGCGCTGGGCTCGCGGCCATCTTGTGCTGTGGCGCTGGGCTAGCGGCCATCCTATGCTGTGGTGCTGGGCTGGTGTTCATCTTGCGTCGTGACGCTGAGCTGGCGGCCATCTTGTGCTGTGGTGCTGGGCTGGCAGCCATCTTGCATCGAGGCGCTATGCTGGTGACCACCTTGTGCTGCGGTGCTGGGCTGGCGGCCATCTTGGGCTGTGGCGCTGGCTCAGCAGACGTGATCTGAACAGTCTCTGGATCAGCAGACGTGACGTGAACACTCCTGGGAATCTCTAGGATCTTGTTCAGAATGGAGAAATAATCTAAGAATGTCTCAGCGGCCATCTTGGGCAGTGGCGCTGGGCTGGCGGCCGTCTTGCCTCGTGGTGCGGGGCTGGCGACCACTTTGTGCTGTGGCGCTGGGCTGGCGTCCATCTTGCCTCGTAGCGCTGGGCTTGGGGCCATCATGGGCAGTGACGCTGGCTCGGCAGACGTGCGCTTCTTCTCCCTTCTCCATCTGCCATGGCGACACAGTGGCACTGATCCGTCCCACACGAGCCCCGGGTCAAAGGGGGGCCATGGTGGAGAGCGATGCTGAGCCTCCTCTCGACCACTCCCTCCTCGGCGACCTCCCCTGGTCCCGTGAAACACAACCAGGCGAGTTCCCTCAAAACGATCGCTTCTCACCCGCTCGGTGGCTGGGGAAGAAGCATCAAACGAAATACCGCTGGATCTCGCTGTGATGGAGCCCTTCTGTCATGGCCGGGATACAGGAACACACGGAGAGAGATCCAAATTCGGGCATGTCATTTATTAGGAGTAATCCAAAGAGTAAACAGTCCATGCAGGGGTCAAAACCAAACATCAATCCAGACAACGTAAACTGACAAGGACACAAGGCGAGAACAAGACTTGAAACGGACGTGATAATTAAACAAGGACTCTGTGCCACATACTACGACAGACAGGGTATAAATACACAGGGAGATGACAAACGCTAATGGGGAATTGACTGAGTGCAATGATTAATGATTAATGACAGCTGAGTGCAATGCGAAGACAGAGATCGTGGGAAGTGTGGTTCAGGAAGTGACAGACACCGTGGGGAAGGAGGACAACTAGTGGTTACCCAGGGAACACAAACCAGACACTGTGACAGAAAGCCTTTCCGATCCTGCAGGTCACTGGATTGTCAAGCAAGATTTGTTGCAGTTCAGATGGGAGTCCAGTACTACTTTTTGAAGCAATGAAGCCTCAGATTGAAGCATATAACAGGTTGAATAAAATCATGTCTATTACATGTTCAGAAAAAGAGAACACAATCATTGATGATTCATTTGATCCAGATTGGACAAATATAATAGCCGAGGCTGAAAGAACTCAAAAACAGCCCAGCCAAACAGAGACATGTCGCGATATGTACCAGCACCTGCCTCTGATTGGGGTGATGAGACAAGAGAAGACGACATGATCACAGTTGATAAGGTCGGTCCTGAATTCTCTTCACCTGCTGTTAAAAAGGAAGAATTACAATCTGAAATGATGACGGAAGATATACCATTCACACCAGGAGAACGTCAAGCCATTCTTACAACATTGCTTCCTCTGAAGAGACAAGATCCAAACACAGAGTTTTGGTGAGAATTCGTTTCTATGATTGAAGCACATCAAATGTCACTAAAAGATATACACACTATTGTTAAAGCTAAAATCCAAAGAGATAGATGGGAACACTTGCCAGTGTCAATAATGACAGCCCAATGGATAGACATGTGGGTTGATGGCCAGGGACGACCCCTGGGTCTTTGGAGAGCTCCGAAAGTTCCGAAAAGAAATCCAAGATATCCTGGGCAGCAGTAAGATTTCTTTCACATCAGTAACATTGATTAATTAAAAAGATGATGAATCTCCAGATGAATATGCCCTGCGTAAATGGAATGCTTATGAAAGATGGTCTGGCTGTGCTGAAAAGGAACCAGACAGAGATGATGTACAGTTTACTGACACCCTTGTGGATGGTTTTAGCAAAAAATATCAACAAGCCTTATTACTTGGAGTCAATCCAGGAGAAACATTTGACCAAATTATGCAATGGGCTGGTCGTCTAGAGATGGCAATTAGATCAAACAAGGATGAAGGAAACAGGCCAAATCGAAGAGGAGTGGCATTCGGTCAATCCAACATTGATGCAGATAAGATGTTGAAGGTATGCCACAATTGTGGAAAGCCTGGCAACATCATAAAAGACTGTTGGGCTAAAGGTGGTAGAGCAGAAGGTAAAGACCCGTCATTTAAAAAGGTAAATGCCAACAACAATTATAAAACATCTCAAGGAAAGACATGGACTGAAGCACAAGTTCATCAGTTCATTGAGGGACTTCTGCACAAGTTCATCAGCTCATTGAGGGAATTTTGCGCCCACAATAGGAATAAGCAACCCTCTGTAAGAGTAAGAAAAAAGAGACCATGTGACTGTAAAGAAGATATCTCACTATGCTGGACAGAGCTACCAAAGAAAACATCCAAAAGGTGTGAGAAGCTCTGCAGCAGTGGGAAGAAAAACACACCACTACTGACATTCCACACATTCCCAAGTTAGGTAGTTTTGTTATGGTCAAATAAATTGCTAGGAAATGTTTTGAGTCTAGGTGGGAAGGACCATATGAGATACTTTTAACAACAGATACAAGTGTGCGCCTTAAAGCTGCAGTAGGTAACTTTTGTAAAAATATATTTTTTACAAATTTGTGAAACCTGTCATTATGTCCTGACAGCAGAATATGAGACAGATAATCTGTGAAAAAAATCAAGCTCCCTTGGCTCCTCCCAGTTGTCCTATTGCCTAATAATGCTGCAAAGGAATAGGCAGACGTATTAGCAAAATCATCTAATTTTGTGTTTATTTAAAGGATCAAATGGTGGAAGATGTTCAAGTTATTCGGATGGATCAAGTTCCTGAACGAATAGCTGAATGTTTGTTATTGGTTTTTGGTAATCAACTTAATTTAACTTCTGCTAAACATATTCCATTAGTTAAAATGGCAATAGATGAGAAATCTTTAACAGGTTCTGGAGTACTACCTTTAATTATGTTATGGCCTCAATATGGAAAGTGCAACATAATGACAGTTAGAAAATTCCAATCAATGGGAATTAGACAAGAAAATTCAGTAATTAGATTAGGGGAAAATGGATATTGGGCTGATGGGAAACCACCGATGATTTCTACCACAGACTGTTGTGTTTAGGGGAACATGAGTGGGTAATTTGTTCATGTTCTACAATGTTTAGTCTATCTCTTAATGGATCTGCAGTTTGGGAGGTAGTTCCTTTAGATCAAGCCACAGGTGCATGGCAGGTGTCAGAAGCACAGTGGTGTATATTACATGATGGAATAAGTGAAAATATGATATATGGAGGGAAATTCCCTCTGATCCATTTTGCATTGAAATTCTCTATCCTCTTCATTTAGGTGGAATACAGTATTGTTCAAAATAATAGCAGTACAATGTGACTAACCAGAATAATCAAAGTTTTTAGTATATTTTTTATTGCTACGTGGCAAACAAGTTACCAGTAGGTTCAGTAGATTGTCAGAAAACAAACGAGACCCAGCATTCATGATATGCACGCTCTTAAGGCTGTGCAATTGGGCAATTAGTTGAAAGGGGTGTGTTCAAAAAAATAGCAGTGTCTACCTTTGACTGTACAAACTCAAAACTATTTTGTACAAACATTTTTTTTTTCTGGGATTTAGCAATCCTGTGAATCACTAAACTAATATTTAGTTGTATGACCACAGTTTTTTAAAACTGCTTGACATCTGTGTGGCATGGAGTCAACCAACTTGTGGCACCTCTCAGCTGTTATTCCACTCCATGATTCTTTAACAACATTCCACAATTCATTCACATTTCTTGGTTTTGCTTCAGAAACAGCATTTTTGATATCACCCCACAAGTTCTCAATTGGATTAAGGTCTGGAGATTGGGCTGGCCACTCCATAACATTAATTTTGTTGGTTTGGAACCAAGACTTTGCCCGTTTACTAGTGTGTTTTGGGTCATTGTCTTGTTGAAACAACCATTTCAAGGGCATGTCCTCTTCAGCATAGGGCAACATGACCTCTTCAAGTATTTTAACATATGCAAACTGATCCATGTTCCCTGGTATGCGATAAATAGGCCCAACACCATAGTAGGAGAAACATGCCCATATCATGATGCTTGCACCTCCATGCTTCACTGTCTTCACTGTGTACTGTGGCTTGAATTCAGAGTTTGGGGGTCGTCTCACAAACTGCCTGTGGCCCTTGGACCCAAAAAGAACAATTTTACTCTCATCAGTCCACAAAATGTTCCTCCATTTCTCTTTAGGCCAGTTGATGTGTTCTTTGGCAAATTGTAACCTCTTCTGCACATGCCTTTTTTTTAACAGAGGGACTTTGCGGGGGATTCTTGAAAATAGATTAGCTTCACACAGACGTCTTCTAACTGTCACAGTACTTACAGGTAACTCCAGACTGTCTTTGATCATCCTGGAGGTGATCATTGGCTGAGCCTTTGCCATTCTGGTTATTCTTCCATCCATTTTGATGCTTGTCTTCCGTTTTCTTCCACGTCTCTCTGGTTTTGCTCTCCATTTTAAGGCATTGGAGATCATTTTAGCTGAACAGCCTATCATTTTTTGCACCTCTTTATAGGTTTTCCCCTCTCTAATCAACTTTTTAATCAAAGTGCGCTGTTCTTCTGAACAATGTCTTGAACGACCCATTTTCCTCAGCTTTCAAATGCATGTTCAACAAGTGTTGGCTTCATCCTTAAATAGGGGCCACCTGATTCACACCTGTTTCTTCACAAAATTGATGACCTCAGTGATTGAATGCCACACTGCTATTTTTTTGAACACATCCCTTTCAACTAATTCAACTAATTGCCCAATTGCACAGCCTTAAGAGCGTGCATATCATGAATGCTGGGTCTCATTTGTTTTCTGAGAATCTACTGAACCTACTGGTAACTTGTTTGCCACGTAGCAATAAAAAAATATACGAAAAACCTTGATTATTCTGGTTAGTCACATTGTACTGCTATTATTTTGAACAATACTGTACATGTTCCACACGTACAATTGCTGCAGGTAGAACCACAGTGGTGGAATAATGATTTAGTGGAGGAAAGGAATTATGAACTCTTTGAAATGGTTAAGATAGTCAAGAGTGTTAAAGCAGCTCAAGAGGAAGGAATTCAAGCAATGGGACATATTGTCGTAGCAAATGGAGTAGCTAAATTATTGTCTGAAAGGAAATTAATACAAATTCCAGGGAATTTATCATGGTCCGACTGGATAGTTCTAACTATGGTAGGAGTTCTTGTGTTTATGTTAATAATACACATCATCATATGCGTTAGTAGAAGGAGAGGTATTAAACCTACCAAACTAGTTATTTCTAACCATATGGATAAAGCAGAGAATGGGAAATATATAGTAAGATAGGATATTTCATACATTGCACACTTATAAACACAACCTCACAAACAATCAACACCTGCTTACTGATTTACAACCCCAAGGGATAAGATTCTTTAACATCAACATTTTTGTTAGTTTGTTATTTTGGCCAGGAACTGGAGGAGTTTAGGTACAGGACGAGTCCAGGCACCGGTGAAGATTTATAATTTTTTTCTTTCTTTTAGATAACTGGGGTTCATTTTAAATTTTACTCCTTTACTTAAAATGAACAATCTCAGACACCTTGGTCCACGTATCACTTTTAATTTATTTTTTTAATGTCTTTGTACGCAAACAGGGACACATCATAGATTAATACAAACGCTAAACAGCAATAATCAACCTGTCCTTTATTCTGCTTGGGAGCTTATGTGCCAACTCTCAAGCATTCAGTGTGAGATACACACAATTGACTCTTTTCACACGCTTTCAGGCCACACATCAATTTCACGCACAGAAAAACCATGAAGCAAACAGGACATGGAGACCAACAGACTAGACAGAGCAGGTAAGTTATGATATAATAAAATGGGTAACGTTAAGTTATAGCTAGCTAATTATCAAACGCAGCTACGGTTAGCCATCGCTAACATTAGCACGTTTATCGAATGTTATAACTTCCCGAAAACAAATACACAAACATATAAAACAAACTTCTAGCGAAATACTAACAGCATCTAACTTACCAATCGAAAAGAAATGTTGCAAGTTCAGAGTCGAACCTCATTTTTTTCAGGTCCATCGGTTGTCTCCAGCGATTAAAAGCAGTGCCGATGCTTACTCTGGTTCGGCTCCTTTTCTTATCGGATTTGATTTGTGATTCCGAGCGCGGTTGTTTCCCTGTAGCGGGTGGTGGTCTCTTGCCGAGGGCTTGAGCCATATTTTATCTCTCTTCCCTGAACTGAAATGAAGTACTATGCTGTACTTTCCACATGATTGACATCAGGTTCAGGCACACCCACAAGACGTGCGAGTTATTCGTGTATTGCAGGTTGGCTGGTGGTTATGTTGCCCGCATACCGCCTCCCACGGCCAAAACTGGTATTACGACAATCAATCAATCAATCACCTTTATTTATATAGTGCTTTAAACAAAATACATTGCGCCAAAGCACTGAACAACATTCATTTGGAAAACAGTGTCTCAATAATGCAAAATGATAGTTAAAGGCAGTTCATCATTGAATTCAGTTATGTCATCTCTGTTCAGTTGAAATAGTGTCTGTTTTAATTTGCAATCAAGTCAATGATATCGCTGTAGATGAAGTGACCCCAACTAAGCAAGCCAGAGGCGACAGCGGCAAGGAACCGAAACTCCATCGGTGACAGAATGGAGAAAAAAACCTTGGGAGAAACCAGGCTCAGTTGGGGGGCCAGTTCTCCTCTGACCAGACGAAACCAGTAGTTCAATTCCAGGCTGCAGCAAAGTCAGATTGTGCAGAAGAATCATCTGTTTCCTGTGGTCTTGTCCTGGTGCTCCTCTGAGACTAGGTCTTTACAGGGGATCTGTATCTGGGGCTCTAGTTGTCCTGGTCTCCGCTGTCTTTCAGGGCAGTAGAGGTCCTTTCTAGGTGCTGATCCATCATCTGGTCTGGATACGTACTGGATCCGGGTGACTGCAGTGACCCTCTGATCTGGACACAGACTGGACCTGGTGGCCACGGTGACCTCGGAACAAGAGAGAAACAGACTAATATTAGCATTCTTCTAATGATGTAGAAAGTACGGTGTTATGTGAAGTGTTCCGGTTCCAGTTTACCTAATTAATGCAGCCTAAAAATCCTTTAATGGATTTGAATATTAAAAGCATATTAGTATGTTATGTGTATGCCAGGTTAAAGAGATGGGTCTTTAATCTAGATTTAAACTGCAAGAGTGTGTCTGCCTCCCGAACAATGTTAGGTAGGTTATTCCAGAGTTTAGGCGCCAAATAGGAAAAGGATCTGCCGCCCGCAGTTGATTTTGATATTCTAGGTATTATCAAATTGACCGAGTTTTGAGAACGTAGCGGACGTAGAGGAGTATAATGTAAAAGGAGCTCATTCAAATACTGAGGTGCTAAACCATTCAGGGCTTTATAAGTAATAAGCAATATTTTAAAATCTATACGATGTTTGATAGGGAGCCAGTGCAGTGTGGACAGGACCGGGCTAATATGGTCATATTTCCTGGTTCTAGTAAGAACTCTTGCTGCTGCATTTTTGACTAGCTGTAGTTTGTTTACCAAGCGTGCAGAACAACCACCCAATAAAGCATTACAATAGTCTACCCTTGAAGTCATAAATGCATGGATTAACATTTCTGCATTTGACATTGAGAGCATAGGCCGTAATTTAGATATATTTTTGAGATGGAAAAATGCAGTTTTACAAATGCTAGAAACGTGGCTTTCTAAGGAAAGATTGCGATCAAGTAGCACACCTAGGTTCCTAACTGATGACGAAGAATTGACAGAGCAGCCATCAAGTCTTAGACAGTGTTCTAGGTTATTACAAGTAGAGTTTTTAGGCCCTATGATTAACACCTCTGTTTTTTCTGAAGTTAGCAGTAAGAAATTACTCGTCATCCAATGTTTTATATCAACTATACAATCCATTAGTTTTTCAAATTGGTGTGTTTCACCGGGCTGCGAGGAAATATAGAGCTGCGTATCATCAGCATAACAGTGAAAGCTAACACCATGTTTCCTGATGATATCTCCCAAGGGTAACATATAAAGCGTGAAGAGTAGCGGCCCTAGAACTGAGCCTTGAGGTACTCCATACTGCACTTGTGATCGATATGATACATCTTCATTCACTGCTACGAACTGATGGCGGTCATATAAGTACGATTTAAACCATGCTAATGCACTTCCACTGATGCCAACAAAACGTTCAAGTCTATGCAAAAGAATGTTGTGGTCAATTGTGTCAAACGCAGCACTAAGATCCAATAAAACTAATAGAGAGATACACCCACGATCAGATGATAAGAGCAGATCATTTGTAACTCTAAGGAGAGCAGTTTCAGTACTATGATACGGTCTAAATCCTGACTGGAAATCCTCACATATACCATTTTTCTCTAAGAAGGAATATAATTGTGAGGATACCACCTTTTCTAGTATCTTGGACAGAAAAGGGAGATTCGAGATTGGTCTATAATTAACTAGTTCTCTGGGGTCAAGTTGTGGCTTTTTTATGAGAGGCTTAATAACAGCCAGTTTGAAGGTTTTGGGGACATATCCTAATGACAATGAGGAACCTGTCGGGCCGGGGCTAGTAATGCTAATGCTAATTAAGGTTGATATCTCTGCAGCACTATAACTTGACATTTTTTTAATGACATCATCGCCCTTATTTCTTCTCATTCTTTTGATGCGTGTAGGTCATGTTATGGATATTTTTACCTCAATTTTTGCATATGGCACCTTTAAACAAACAAACATGTTTCTGTACCTTGTAAGGAATTTGGTCAGTGGTATATAAGCTATGGTCACTGTTAAAGCCTCTGAGAAACTGAGAAACAGAGAACGAACATACAGCTGACACAGACGACAAGTTTCTCTCCTATGCCTGATACATATGTCAATAAAGATTTTTGACAAGGCAACTGGTATGCGGCCCTGTGATTGAATTGTAAGGGGACAAAGACTGATTTTAGATCAACAGTCACTTTGACTTTTACAGTCTATGTTTTTTAGAATAGAAAGACACGCCATGATTGCTGTGTGAGAGATCAACAGTTTTTCACAGGAAAACGTGAAAGATGACAATACACACTTAATCTGAGTTTTTGTGAGTTAAACAAACATTAACACCATTGTCGTCTGAGAAACGGAGCTGGTGCCGAAGTTCGGCTGATTGTGACATCGAACAGAGTGAGAGACTGGCTGAGAGCACGATAGTTAGTTGCTGGAGCCGTGAGTTTCGTTTTGAACTCTGTTGCTTTGCATCTTTCAAACTGTATGTATTTTTGAGAGTTTTTCTGTGTGCCCGAGTCATTAATGAACTGTGCTTTGGACTGAGAGACGTTAATTTCTTCCTGCTTGTCAATCAAGTGCGCGATGAAGCAATGAAGCAGCACAGCACAGAATGATAACTGTTTGACATCAAAGTACCGCGAGGGTGATTCGAAAGCATTGGATCCGGGTGCTCTCTTATCGCTCTCGCGGCACTTTGATGTCATACAGTTTAGTGATGGGAAGTTTGATTCTTTTCCATGAACCGGTTCTTTCGGACGGTTCGATTCAATAAACCGGTTGAAAAAAAACGGTTCACCGGTTCTTTTACGCTAATAAAAACACAACGTAATGCAACCTAATGATGTCATTGGTGATGACATAATGGCATCATGTCTATCAAACATTCAAATATATAAAGTCAGTAATCATAACTTTAGTCAGTTAAAAACCTCATAATCATGAAAAGTTTACAGTTAAGTTTTGGAACAACGCACCCAAATACAGTAACAGCAATAATGTGCATGAGGATTTAACTCTTGAAGATATAAATTAAATAAATTACGTGTCATCAGAGCAGAAACCATGATCCACTTACTATACATAATCCATTGCAATGTATTTGTTATTAAATTAACTTACGTTTCGCCAGATTGCCCTTCATTCAAGCCCTTGGTTTACCTGCGTTCATAACATTAGCACACAATCAGTTCAATCACCAAAAGAACAAGTTTGGTTCAGACGCTCTGTGTGTCGGTCTGCTTCACGCTGAATCACGCATGCGCAGTATCATCAGCTCCTCGGTTCTCGAACCAGACGCGTCCGAAAGAAACAGGGGAGCCGGGTTTAATTTTTTTTTTGAAGCACCCCTGTGCGCCGCCATTGGCTAGTGGACCCCCACCTGCTGTTAGCATTCCATTGACTCCAATTCATTTTGGCGTCACTTCGACAGCGAATAACATCTGAGGCGTTTAAAGACTCCATTTGTTCATTAATTATTTCCAAAGAAACACGAAAATGTATAAAAGGCTCCTTTACCTTGTATCTTACTTTATGGTCCCGTAGAAGAAGTTTTTGTAAAAAATAGGCTAACGATTGGGTCATAACCAGCGACTCTCTGTCGCACATTAGAGAAATTACCGTATGGACAGGAGGAGAAGCTCGCAGGCAATCTTTTACTGTCTATGAGGCTATCGGGGGGACGTGGAGGTATGAAGTTAAGGGAGATAATTAATCAGAATACTTACCAAAATGTCCTCCTGTTCACGCTTAGGTTTATTCTGACGCAGAGGGAGTGTCAGTCACGTTAAAAAAGTTAACAGCTTAAGTCTTTTGTGGATTAATGCTTATTGGAGACGCAAACCGTTTCAAACGATTCAGTTCGATTTGGTGAACTGATTCAACCGGTTCACTAAGTACCGGTTAAATTGAACGATTCGTTCACGAAATCTCTCAAGATCTGATTTAACATCTCCACAAACAGCATCACCAGTTCCACTGTTTAAGAACCAGACTGACTTTATTTTACGTCTGAAGAATCTCTTAATGAGAATTAACATATGTTTAGATGTTGGTGTTTTATTGGTCAAGAAACACACACACACACACACACACACACACACACACACATGATGCCACCATAATTGTGATCAATGTATGCTTTAGTTTGTCTCTTGACCCTTTTAATAAAAGTAATTTGTTTCAAGACAATTGTGATATTATTTTACAGTAAAAATTTGTGTATTGCTGCATCAAAAGCTTGAAGTAGCAGATTAACTTAAACTTTCTGCTTATAACATATTTTAGTGAACATGATGAAAAAAATTAAGTTCATGCATATTTGACCTCAAATTTTGTGTTGCTGAGATGCAGCAGATGAAGCAGACAAGTTTAAGAGTAATAGAGAATTTTATTGAGGATTACAGACAGATTGACAGATTGCTTGTGTTTTAAAAAGCTTTGTTTTAAAGTACAAGTGTAAATCTATTGTGTTCATCTTTACAGCTGTGCTTCATTGTTAGACTTTTCTCTCAACCTGGTTGCCATGTTTACAGCACATGTGAAGGACACTGCACGTTAAACTCTAACTAAGGCCAAGTATTTATACATTATTTCATCTTTGGGTTCATGATTGGCTCACTGATTTGTGTTATTACTATTTTATTTATTTATTCTTTTTAGAATATAAATATTTCTAGAATAGAATAGAAAAACAAAGAAAGATTGAAAAAAGTAAACAAATGATTAGGGAAAAAAAAGCTCTGTGATGCTCTATTTAGCCTGTAATTCAGTTGTCTTCTTTATAATCTATAGCCCAAGTATTTTCACACCCCAATACTATATTACGTTTTTCCTCGATTCCATCCGCATATTTACAGTCTGGGTGTTTGCTCCAACTTTTTATTTTACAAATGATCACAGAAAATTGCTTCTTGCTCCGCTTCCAGTTGTTTTCTTGAGTTTCTCCATCTCTACACACTTCTTTAAATTCTTCATCAGTTGCTTTTATGAAGGTGTGGACCTCTTTGCAGGTATTTTCAATACCAGTGATGTGTTTGGTTACAATTTCAGTTGTGCACAATTCCTTTTTCATATTAGGAATCATCTTATGACGGCTGAGGAAAGAGTCATGAATTGGAGGTCTGTTTGTGGTTTGAGTTGAGAATGACACACACAAAAGCAGCAGCAGAATCACAATAGACTGATGAATCTCCATGACCTGGTGAGAAATACATACACGCATACATCAAAACACCCTTCTACTGACTTTTGACTTTGACTATGTTGTGATTAAGAAAATATTGATGAGATCCCTCCTTTATGTTTACATGCCCACATCTTACTTTAAGTTAACCCAGCTGTGCATGTTTTTACATATAAATGGTTCCAGTTCCTTTGGACACACATTTTCTTATATCTCTTATATATATATATATATATATATATATATATATATATATATATATATACATTATATATATATATAATGTTGAAAAAATGTTGAAATTTAATCAAAAACTCAACAGTAACGTTGACGCATTACCACTGTTTTAACATTAACACATTTTTCCATTTTTATATATATATATATATATATATATATATATATATATAATATGAACAGCGATGTACGTGTTACACAAAGAGTTAGTTTGAACTGATACTCACAGGTTGCAGTCTAGTGTCTGGGCTAGTAAAACTGTGACCTGTATTACAATGCACCTTTAAAAAGTCCAAGTGAATGCAGTCAGACTTAACCTTGGTATCACGACACTGGTTTAAAATGTCCTGGTCCACATAGGCTTGGATCCTCAGGCTTTAAGTTCTTGAACACTTGCAAATTAAATCGTGACGTTTGCAGTAAGAAGCCAATCCTGTGGAGAATAAAGAGTTGCGTGAGTAATATACCTCTTTGCTGAAGTTTAAGAGATAATAAAGAAGCATTAGAAATAAACTATGACTCTCGTATAAGTCAGTGATAGCAGGGGATTTGACTCTCAAATGTTAGGCTGTGAAGATACCAGACTAGAAAAGGTGAATTTGATTATGACACTTTGCCAACATCTGATATGTCCAGTAATATCTCTATACAACTTCTTATGCTGAACATAATCTTTCGTGGAGCAAATTTGGAGTGTAGCCTAAGATTATGAATGTATACCTTTATAGAGCAGAATATCCAAGGTTTGCTCAAACTAAGCAATATAATGACTAAACTCCACTTTTTAATTCAGGCCACTGTTTTCAAAGAATTATTTGACTTGTTTCAATATTTGAGAGTTTCTGTTGTAGGGGGACATTTACAGTTAAAACCCAATAACCAAACTGTAAAAATTAATACATAAACAAAACAAAAAAACCTTGAAATGCATTTCAGCACAGGGTGCCAAACGTTTACCATTAATAGAAATAATGGTTACAGATCTTTTGTTTTGTTTTGTTTCTAAACAGTCAATGAATGGCATAAGTGGCTGCCAAACAAAAACTGTAAAATTACATAAGGTAAAATATCCTACTTTATATCCTATTTTTTCTAAAATGTAAAAAATAAAAAGCAATGTTACTTTGCACGTTTTCTGGATTATTATTGTGAAACATTCTCTGTAAAATATATATCATGGGCTAATAGGTTGTTTGCACATGACAGCACGATACAGCGTCACTGTAGTGCAAAATGCAGATGGAGAGCAGGAAGCGATTTCCACATAGGAAAGACTATTAAGCAATTGCACGTCACTTCTGGTTTGTTGTTGCCGTGTGTCAAGTCTGAGCTACGTCACCACGTCTACTCCATGTGTTTCTCTGCACAGGCCCGCTGTACCCAGGACGGCATCTTCCCAGATGTCCTTCACTCGTGCTCGTGTTCTCGATGTTTCTGCGCAGATACCCACGACCCTGAAGCCAGCGAGAGCTCCGGAGCGGTCGTGCTTCATGCCGGGGCTAACGACACCATGCTGTGGCAGATGGAGACACTGAAGAGGGACTTCAGGAGCCTGATAGAGATGGTGCACAGAACGACTGCGGACTGTTACCCACGTATCAAGGAGGACACAAAAGGTTCAGTAGACTTTTTGCTTTAAATTAATGGTTGTCATGGTGTAAAGAACAGAAACTCCTCTTTATTAATAATTAAAATATTTTCTGGTAGCGTCCTAGGCTTTTTCGGGCTGATGGCCTTGCACCCCAGCAAATTCGGAGCAGAAATGAAAGCTTTAGCCTAAATTCTGCCAGGAAGACTCAATCACTTCGTCACTAATTACCTTCATCATTATCCAATCACGTCTTTATACTTCAGTCAGTGTTGTGTACTCGAGACTCGGACTCGGTCTTGGACTCGGTCTCGAGACCGTATTTTAATGGTCTCGGTCTTGTCATGGACTCGTGTGCATTTTGACTCGGTATTGACTCGGACTCGAACATATTAGGAATCGGACTTATGCCCGAGTCCACTCGAGTCCCAATCAAAATATTTCATGATTATTACTGTATGTTAATGTTTATTTGAATTGATGTTAAATTGAAATTGATTGACACATCCAATGACTGGTGATTTTCTTTTGACGTGAGACGTTAAGCCAGCGACACACCGGATGTGTGGCGCAAGCATCTCAGCTGCGTGGCGTGTCTGTTTTTAATTCGGCTCCCATGTTAACAGGTTAGATCTTGCAGACTGCCTGCGTGAGACGCGCGGAAAACCCGTGCATGCTAGAAATAGAACCGACGCCTATTTTTAACGTGACACGCATGCATGTTGGAAGCGTTTCCAGGCAAAATATACTAGGAAGATATGTCATTTTGTACACAAATACATATTAATTCATGACATTTTGATATTTGAAAGTCTATAGGTTGGCATAAATTCAGATATAAACGTAATTTAGAAAATAAATTAATAATGATCGATTTTCAAATATTGCACCTGTCAAACATACTCTATTTTGTCCTATCAGTAGGTGTGTAAAAAAAAAAAAAAAAAGTTGATATTGTTGTCATGAAGACAAGAGCCTGGTTTTTCGGCTGACTCCCTCTATGTCACCTACAGCAGCAGCAGCGCGCCAAGCGCCGCATGCAGGCACGCTTCTGGTGTGTAAAGACACAGAAAACGCGAAGCAGCCACCACGTTTCTGGCACACAGCAGAGATGCCACACAGCCAGTGTGTCCCCGGCCTTAAGTTACCCTCCTGCCATCCGCCTGTAGTGATCCCGCTTTCCAGAAAGCCACATTGCTACATTATTTCTCTCAACTGTGTTATTTTTTTACAAAGTAGGACAAAATGGTCACAGAAAAAAAAAAAAAAAATCGTTTAATTAAATTATATAATGAATACAGACACAGACTGACTGTCTCAACACTAAACATCCCCCCCCCCAAAAAAAATGTCTGACAGAATGCATTGAACTTATATGGCATTTCATCCAGCTTTCTTCCCCTGGCACATACACACTTTTGCATGAAATTTTCCTGGACAGTCAGTCGGCTCTTGTGTGTATGCCCTCCGTAACTAAAAAAACTTGGACTAGTGTGTATTTTACCCTTAAAACGCACCATCCAGGGAAATTAGCATTAGATTATCCGATGCTGTTACAGAAAGTGATAAAATGGTAACTGTTGTCAGTCCCCGCTTCCTCTGCACCAGTAGAGTGTTTTTAGTCGGGGTGGATTGATCATGAGACCACATCGTGCTTGGTTGGGTAGCAGGATGGTCTCCTCACTTATATTTTTGAAAAGTAGTTGTAATACTACAGTTGCCCATCTGTAATCTTCACAACATCTAAAGTGAACATAATCCAAGCCATTTTCAGGATATTAGCAGTCATTAGTTAAGCTTCAAGGTTAAAAGTTATGTAAAAGCTGTTACAGTTGAACATTTACAGGTATAGTGGTACAGTAATGTTACTTGTACTAGAAGTGTTATGTGGAATTACAATATAGAGTCATACAGTAATATTATGTGTACTAGAAAGGTTATATGGATGTGTATAGTGGTACAACGATGTTATGTGAAAATGAGCACTTAATATTGACAAGTAACAATTCATAATACTAATAAAATTAACTTTACACCACATACTATGTGGCCCTTTTACCCTTTATTCTTTCCACCAAACATTTTACATACTCTTGAAGATTTCTTTAGGTCTTGTTTCAGACCCAATCTCTCTGGTCTCGGTCTTGACTCGGACTCGACCCTTTCTGAACTCGGTCTTGTCTCGGACTCGACCCTCTCTGGACTCGATCTGGACTCGGACTCGAATGAGCTGGTCTCGACTACAACACTGACTTCAGTATAAAAGATTGTACTTACACATGTTTGAGTTCGCAGATGCCGTCGCGACAATAACTGCAGATTCCGACGCGATTGTTCCTTGCTCAAGCTGTTGCGGTTATTCATTTACTTGCTATAGTTAAGTTCCTCTAAGATGCACACGAGATCGTTGGCTTAGCTCCGTGTCGCGGTGATTATCTGCGGTCGTTTGTGTTGGATGATATACAAGCTTTTCTCGGCAGAGGATGTGAAACATTGGCAGAGTTCCGTGTGCTTTCCAGGGTTGCCAGGTTTTCTCAAAACCGCCAGTTACTACTAAAAAAATAGCCCAATCGCGTTCAAAAGGGTTTCATCAGTAGAATTCACATTTTAGGGGCAATATATGACACTATTGGGGTCACCTAAAACCCCAGACAGAAATAGCAACCCGCAGCAAAAAAAAAAAAAAAAGGTCTTGCAAGATGTTGATCATAGTGCATGCAATTTTCTGAATAACTCCTTCGTAATGAGGCATTTTAAGGCTTGTAATAAAAGCTACAAACTTTTATACTGATAAAGATTGTTTGCATTTCTGTTAAAAATATGCTTTGTCTAGCACAGTTAAGATTCGTTGTTTTAATCCTATGCTTTAATCTTTGTTTATTCAGTTATTGTTTCATTTGCGTCTATTCCTGAAATGCTTCATACTCGAATGGGATTCTATGGTTGCAGATGCAGGGAACCGCTGCTCTCACCTCATCTTTACATGGCTTACTCTTGGACTAGCGCTATTATGAACACTGGATCTACCAAGCTGATGCGTATATGGACCCTTTCATTTGAGTCATAGGTAAGATTCGGCTAAATGCTCAGCAGGCATCTTAAAGTCCACGTGACACGGAAGTTGCTGCTGACTTTATTTCAGAGTAGTGACATATCTCCAGTTTAAACCGGATATTAATTAGCAGGCATGGTTTGTTTGCGCTCCTGGTCTCCGTCTCACTCATAGGAAACTAACGGCTGGAGGGGCGTGTTAAGGAGGTTCTGCTCATGCTGTCAAACTGACGTAATCAGAAAAATTATGCATTCCAGAGTGGAAATGTTCAGATTTAATTGTTTACATCAAGATTAGCAATGTGTGCTAGTAAGCTTAAGTCAATTCGATTTAAGCGGACTTTAACTGCCACCGTCCCACATGTGGGACGCTTGGCACTATTTTTTGTTGTCTTTTCTCTATAAAATCTTTTAGTAATCATCATAAATTATATATCATTTGAAAGCTTAGAAGCCCAAGATTCATCCTGTGAGAACCATTTTGAAATCGGACATTGCTTTACCATGGAAATGGTACTTTAAAATCTAATGGCGGTCACCTCCCCCTTAGTGGGCAGGGCCAAGTGTCATAAAACATAATGCATTACGTTTTCTAGAACCAAAATTTTTTATAATCTTGGCAACAAACATATCATCGGAAAGGTCTGAGTCTCAGGATTTCATATTTGGTGCTAATTTTGAGATAGAAGTAAAATTCACGCAGGAATTTAGAGAAAAATTCATTAAGCAAAATTATAAATTTTTTGATGACTCCCAGTGGCTGTGTGTGGTATGACGCCCTAAATAAAATCTCACAGAAACCTCAATTTTCATATCAACTTCAAATTTATAACATAACTTATTTAGACACATTTTAGACCTGTGTTATTTTATGCAGCTAGAATTCCTGACTGTTCTCAACAAACACAATCACAGCAGGCATAACCTAAGCCTATTTGAAGACAAAAAATAAAACCACAGTTGAGGCTTTATGTTAAGTTAAGCTTAACTTTAGGCTAGATCAGCCTTGGTTCAGAATTCATGACAACATTTCAAGATATTTGCCTAATGATTTCTCTTTTAATAAAAAATCACATACAATAATAAACTCTAGCAGCTAGCCTGCACAAACCTTGAGAATTACCTGAAGGACCTTGATTCCAAATATTCTTGAGACCATGAACCCAAACAGAGCTCTAAAGGACCAGTGTGGCCTTTAATTTTTTTATTTAACTTTAGAATGGAAAAGAGAGATTCGCTTTGCAATATTTAAAAGGTAAATTCTTGTTCAAACACATTTTCTGGTCTCAGTCTGACCGTGAATTGCAATGAATTGGTCATGATTTTAAGAAAAATATTCATTTGATCAGCACAATTTATTATAATGAAGTTAAATTTGTTACCCATTCTGCTCAAAAAAATTTCATTTTGTTTTGAATAAAATATGTCTGTGTGATATTAATCCAAAAATAATAAAACAGGTATAAAAATCAATGTGTACAACATGTTGTTTGAAAGTTAGTACAGTTAAGTGTTTTTTTTTTCAGATTCACACACATATTTGCTGAATTTTACTTTCGATTCATAAATGTGAAAGATGTCCTTGCTGAATACTCAGATTCCAGTTTGGACTGGCAAACATCCCATAATATCATGCCTGGAAATGGAGAATAAGAGAGTAAAAATTGTCTATCTAGTATGACCAAACTATATTTGTTAAGAGTTTTCCCAAGTTTTGCTGCCTTGATTTTCCCTGTATCAAAAACATTTTCCCCTTCTTCATGGACTGAATTTTTCTACTTTTGTTGAACACTGCTATATTTTTTTTTTATATTTTGATACTGAACAGAACATTGACACTTTAACTCAAAATTTTAACTTGATATTAATAATTTGATCTTGAATTTAAAAATCTCATTTTGAACTGGGACGCTTATTTTGAGTATTTGAAGTATAATTCGAGAAACATATTTGGAATTTGGAAACTGAATCGGAACTTTTTTTTCCTTTTCTTAAATTTGTGTTTATATCCTTTTGTTACTTTGGGGTTTTACTATTCATTAGGGGCCAAGCACCGAAGGTGCGTAGGCACCTATTGTAATCGTTGGCATTATTATTATTCTTCTTCTTCCGCCGCAAGTCTATGGCAGCCCATAGAACCGATTGCGGGAAAGTTGTATAATTTGGCACACTGATAGAGGACAGTCCCAACATTAACTATAGCAAATTTGAAGTCTCTATCTCCTACTCTCTAGCGCCACCACTTGTCCAAACTTTCAATGTTTGTATGCTAATAACTTTTGAACCGTAAGCCAGAAAATTCTTTTTTCCTCTGAATCCTTGGCTCATGCCAAGTCGAATGAACCCCAAAATTCAAAAATCGCAAGGTTTAGTTTTTTCGCTATTTTCAATTATTCGAAAAACCTACTTTTTCGAACTCGTCCTAGACGGTTAGTCCGATTGCCACGAAAATTGGCTCAGATCATCTTCAGACCATGCTGGCAAAAAGTTATGGAATTCAAGTTGATTCGTCCAACTGTTGTCGAATGACACGTAAACAAATTTGACGAAAAGCACGCAAACATGCACGTGAGGCTATATCCCGGCAACGGTTTGTCATATTGAGACCAAACTTGGCGTGTGTTATAACAAGCATGAACTGAGACTACCTGCAGTGTTTCGACACAGCGCCACCTAGTGGTCAGGAGATATGAAAAATGCATATTTTGGCTTATAACTACTGAATGGTTTGGCCAAAAATCACACAACTGGTCTCTTTAGATTCAGTGAGTCATGTCGAGTCAAATGATATCCAATTTTCCTGTGTCGGCCATTTTAGGCGTCGGCCATTTTGAATTATGATTTAAAATGCTGTATTTTTTGAACGCAGCATCGTATCGTTTCACAAATAATTACAAAAATATTCGGCTCCATGCCCTGAAGGTACTCAAAAAGTTTGGTGGCAGCGCCACCTTGTGGCCAATAGTTATAATGAAATATCACATAAATGCTAATAACTTTTGAATAAATTAGTCTATTTAAATTAAAATGGTCTCGCTATATTCTGTGGGTCATGCCGAGAGTATTGATACCAATAATGTGAAAATTGGCCTTACTTCCTGTCCGCCATTTTGCTTAATGTTGAAAACCTACTTTTTCGAACTCCTCCTAGACCGTTAGCCCAATTTTCACCAAATTTAACGTGCATCATCTTCAGAACATGCTGGCAAAAAGTTATGGATTTTGTGTCGATATACGTAACGGTTCTCATTTAGCGCATCAACGAATTTGCTGGAAGGGTGCCAAAATGCATTTGAGGCTGTATCTCTGCAACACTTTGACATATTTGCACCAAACTTTGTATGTGTCATCGCCACCTCACACTGACCATGCCACATAAATTTGGTAACAGCGCCACCTATTGGTCAAGAGTAATAAACCATTCATTAACCATGAGTAATTACACTTTTTAAAATGCTAATAACTTTTTAATGCATTAGCCTATTTGAAGGAAACTGGGCTCAAAATATTCCCTGGCTTATGCCGATAACATAGATACCAAATATACCACAGTAAGCTGAACTTCCGGTCCGCCATTTTGATTTATGTTGAAAACATACTTTTTCGAACTCCTCATCAACCGTATGTCCGATTTTCACCAAATTCGAATCAAATGATCTTCAGGCTATACTGATTCAAAGTTATGGATTTTGAGTCGATAGACAAAACCGTTTTCGCATACCACATCGACGAATTTGAGGCACAATGAGAAAATGACACTTGAGGCTGTATCCCTGGAATGCTTTGGCATATTGACACCAAACTTTGTGTGTGTCATTGAAAAGTCACACAGAGTACACCAAATTGATTTTATAACAGTGTCACCTATTGGTCAAGCTTGATAAACCAAGTAATCATGCTACTAGAGGTGGTATTGGTGTTTTTTTTTTTTTTGCCATTTCAAATACAATAATTCCAAAATTGCTGTTATTGCTCATTAATGTATTTGGTGTGATGCTTTATGCAATGCTTAGCTACTACATTTGTCGTTGGAGTGCTTGGCCCCGTAATTGCTGCTTGCAGCTATATTTTTATTTGTTGTTGTAATTGTGTCTTGGTTATTTTTGATCTAACTGGGATTTAAAAAGGTCAATAATACAAGTGAAAGGACAATAAATCAAATTAATATATTATTTTTCCAGAACCTATATTCTTTTGAACTGTGTGATTAATTGACTGACCCTCGAAATAGGTAAAAATATTACACTTTTTGCTTACCTTTTGCTATAGTGTGTCAACACTTGTCTTCTGATTTCTGGTCCAAGCAATCCAACATAATTACCGCTGTAAAGTCCCTATTAAATATTGTATAGATTTTAAAATATTGCTTATTACTTATAAAGCCCTGAATGGTTTAGCACCTCAGTATTTGAATGAGCTCCTTTTACATTATACTCCTCTACGTCCGCTACGTTCTCAAAACTCAGGCAATTTGCTAATACCTAGAATATCAAAATCAACTGCGGGCGGCAGATCCTTTTCCTATTTGGCGCCTAAACTCTGTAATAACCTACCTAACATTGTTCGGGAGGCAGACACACTCTTGCAGTTTAAATCTAGATTAAAGACCCATCTCTTTAACCTGGCATACACATAACATACTAATATGCTTTTAATATCCAAATCCGTTAAAGGATTTTTAGGCTGCATTAATTAGGTAAACCGGAAACACTTCACATAACACCGTACTTTCTACATCATTAGAAGAATGGCATCTACGCTAATATTTGTCTGTTTCTCTCTTGTTCCGAGGTCACTGTAGCCACCAGATCCAGTCTGTATCCAGATCAGAGGGTCACTGCAGTCACCCGGATCCAGTACGTATCCAGATCAGAAGGTGGATCGGCACCTAGAAAGGACCTCTACTGCCCTGAAAGACAGCGGAGACCAGGACAACTAGAGCCCCAGATACAGATCCCCTGTAAAGACCTTGTCTCAGAGGACCACCAGGACAAGACCACAGGAAACAGATGATTCTTCTGCACAATCTGACTTTGCTGCAGCCTGGAATTGAACTACTGGTTTCGTCTGGTCAGAGGAGAACTGACCCCCCAACTGAGCCTGGTTTCTCCCAAGGTTTTTTTCTCCATTCTGTCACCGATGGAGTTTCGGTTCCTTGTCGCTGTTGTCTCTGGCTTGCTTAGTTGGGGTCACTTCATCTACAGCGATATCATTGACTTTATTGCACATGATTGCACATATTGTTAAATTGATTGCAAATAAATGCACAGACACCATTTAACTGAACAGAGATGACATAACAGAATTCAATGATGAACTGCCTTTAACTATCATTTTGCATTATTGACACACTGTTTTCCTAATGAATGCTGTTCAGTTGCTTAGACACAATCTGTTTTGATCAAAGTACCATATAAATAAAGGTGACTTGACATTGCTTTTTTGTGACAATTCAGTCACAATTCTGACTTTTTTTTCTCACAGCTTCTGTCTTTTTTTCTTAGAACTGCATTATACAAACAGACTTTTTTCAGAATTTTGAGATATAAACTTGCAATTGCGAGAATAAAGTCAGAATTGCAAGTTTTTAATCTTGCTATTCCGAACTTTATTTGTCACAATTTCGAGTTTAATATTACACAACTGAGAAAGTCACAATTGCGAGTTTGTGTTACGCAAGGACTTTATTTCTCACAATTGAGTTATTATATCATGCAATTCTGAGGAAAAAGTCTCAATAACCTTTTTACTTTATTTCAATATATATATTTATTAAAAAAAAATCTTACAGTGGTGGAAATGGGCTACCATATCCTTTCTTTTACCAGAATGATTTTACCAGAAAAGGTTTTATATTTTTATTATATGTTGAATGCTTCATCCAGGAGCTGCTGTTTCATCTCATGCTGATCTATATCGATCTGGTGAGCAAGATAATGCTTCCCAACACAGCAGGTGTTGAGAGGGGTTGTTTCTAGGTGATTAATGGAGTGTTGTGTGTATTTGCTAGACAGGGGATTTCTAACTGAGGTCCAGTGACCACCAGGGGCCAGCAGCAACTGAGTGCTGGGGGGGGGGGGGGGGGGGGGGGGGGGTCCGTTGAAAAGTTTATATAAAAAAAAAAAAAAATCTAATTAAAATTATATATATATATAAACTTCAGGTGCGTACTGTTTTATTTCTCTCATTCTGGCAAGCGACAACATTACATGGTTCATATCAAGGTCCTCGAGTAAGTGCAGGCAGATCAGCTAAAGTAAAGCCCTAGTTTAACCTCACCTCAGAAGATAATTCCTTAAAAGGACAGTTCACCCAAAAAATGACAAATCAGTCTTCATTTACTCAGCCTGATGTCATTGGCCATGTCTTACTCATTTGGAACACAAGAGAAGATATTTTGTTGAACAACACCATCCTCCTCTCAGCACTCAAAGGTAGATGTTGTTTTATTCTTCTGTATGACACTCTGGTTGTGGCGACGAAAGAGATGAAACCACTTTAGTTGCTGGACTTGTTGCCAGATGATGGAATGGCTCATTTCTTTCTGCCACATCTACTCGAATGCAATGAAATCTCATGATATTTAGCATTTATTTTAGAAAATCAGTGAATCAAAACTAAAGTTGTTTAAAGATCTGGATCTACAGTCTTCCTGTTGCTTAGAATACTGAGAACCAAATCTAGTCTGGACTGTTATAAGCCTACTTAAAAAAGAAAAAAGAAAAAAAAGTACTACTCAGAACAAATTTAAACAACAAAATATTGTATTTTTTTTGTTAGATTAGATTATTAGATTAGAAATTAGATTCTAATACAGAATCTTGTGTGTTGCTCATTTTGTAAACATTATCTTCTGTATATATTTGTTATATTTTAAAGCTACAGTAACAAAATTCATTTCTTTCTTTTACTATTTTCTCACAGAGTCAGCTCTATTTAATGTCTTCTTTCTTGATCTTATTGTGCAAAAAAATAAAAAAAATCTTCATAACCTTCACCATCTAATTCAATTAAAGAAGACAAATCATTTTTAATGTCGTGTTGATTTCAACAGCATTTTAACGATTTTCAGCACTTTCACAAACACAAAGTAATTGAAATAACTACAAGTGTTTATTTAGAAAAATCATGGGCGAGTATAGACACGAACTTCCTTTTACAGACGTATGGAATTTCAACCACTACCAAACATACCCAGGAGACCTTTTCTTTTTCCTAAAAAACAGAAAAGGACATTATTTAGTTTGTGTAGCTGGTAAATAATGCCCGATTAATTAATCACAAAACAATCATTTGTGCAACTGGGCTTAAGAATTCTTGTGACAACATGCCCCACTCTCACTTTATGTATTAAAGAGCTGAACATGAACATGGAAACTCACCATCTTTCTCGAGTACGGTGTATGTGGTCTCCATTCCGGCCTGGATGTGGTCGGTGACGTGACAGTGCAGGAGCCAGGTGCCAGGATACTGCGGACGCATGGTGACCGTCTGGAACGTCCCGGGGAACAGATCAAACACGTCTGCTCGGTGTGTTCCACTGACCTGCAGGAAGAGCCGATGGTCATCACACTCATGCTCTAGGAGATTTCTACATGTGTGAGTGGGATGGATGGATGACCTTGTAGTCAAAGCTGTGGCCGTGGAAGTGTGCAGTGTGTATGTCCACCTCGTTTCCCATTCCCATCAGATACCAGTACACTTTATCTCCAACCTTCATGTTCAGGCCTTTAAGATTGCCGTAGACTAAACCATTGATTCCTGTGATAAACAACAGAAAAACCATTAGTTTATCATCAACACATCTTAACATTTTGGCCATTTTTACACTGGAGAATAATAATAACAGGAATATTCCTTACATTACTGTCTGACATGTCCTCATCCTCAAAAACCATGATCAAAACAATGCAATCCAGAGATATTGAACTCACCATGCATCTTGTTGCTTTCGATAAACTCCTCATCCTCTTTAAGTGTCTTGGGAGGGTTTTTAACATGAGCTTTGATGTTGTCATCCAGATACCAAGATTCATTCTCATCAAAGACCATGAAGAGCAGAGCGAACTCCTCAATCTCTTTCTTCAGCCCCAGTGTTCGCGCCAGGCTCTTCTTGCAGATGACCAGCGGACCGATCAAGCCACTGTACATGTCCTGCATGAGAAGACCATCAGAAAGACTCTGGCTGCTTTCCAAAACCTCTACAGATATAAGTGTGTTACCTTCTAAGACACCTTCTTTGGACCAAATTCTAAGGCAGTGTCACATTTGCACCAAATGCATTTCAATGAAAACAAATGATCCAAAACGATGGACGAGTAAAGAGAAATGATCATGAACTACATTTCAGATACTACCGAAAAAAGTAAAACAAATGCATTCAGTTAATTTAAACTGGCCTGTTTATATTTTGTGTACTTCCAGCTATCATGCTTTTAGCTTAGCAATATGCTAACGTCAAGCTCTTGAAAACAGCTGTGATTGAAGTCTCCTTTGTACTTTCAGGATGCTACACACCATCCGATCAAATAATAATAATAATAATAAAAACATTGATAACCATTTGTATAACCACAGATGAACTACAAATACCAAGGTTAGACTATGTTTAGTGTAGCAAAACCAGGATTCATTTGCAGTTACCTTGGTTTAACTGTAGTAACCATTTTAGTTGTAATAAGCCATGGTTAGTTTTCATATGAGATGCAAATGTACAAATGGGATGATATGAATTAATATGAATTCGCCAATAATATGTCAAAAGGTAAAATAGCTATGAATTGCCATAAGATGTATAGGAAGGTCATTAGGTTTTAGTAAACATCACGCTTGTTTTGAACACTTGTTTCACTTGGTGAGGAAGGTACCTTGATAACGTCTACAGTGGAGTAATAGGCTCCGACACTGCATTCCTCCTGCTCTTCTGTCGGCCCAGAACTCTTTGGGAGGTACCAGGTATAGGTCTGAGTTTCACCTTGAGTAAACAATACATGCATTTAGACTTAATAAATTGTCAACTGTCAGCATTATTCAACTGTCAGATCTTACCTGGACGTGTCAGGGCCACCTGAGGACTGTCAGTTTTGACTCCATGGGCGTGTATGGAGTACGGCCTCTTAGCCATGTTCTTAAACACAATCTTCACTTTTTCTCCCACTTTACCATGGACCATGGGTCCTGAGACGAGCATATTTTGAAGGTTGACTAACATATACACCAAATTAAAGTCAACCATCAATGTACAGGATAATCTACAAATATTTACCCATAATTCCCAGGTGTTCCATTTCAGCAGATCTCTCCTTGGGTTTGGTGAAGGTGTCATCAGTGTACTCTCTGTACAGCACCTTCTTATATTTCGAACCAATGAATTTGCCTTCTTTCGTTAGGAATTCATTGCCTGGACTGAATATATCAATATAAAATTGATTTAGAACTTGCGTGTGATACAAACACACACAAAAACAATTCACTTTTCAGAGATTCTTACCTGAATAGTGTTTGGATATTGAATTTAGATCAAAACTACACTAGAAAACAAACTAAACTACATTTAAATTTAGTTGGTCACATTATGTCACAACTCACTCAAGATCAATGGGGTTTGGTGTCACTGATGCAGTTATTTGCTGATAATCTTGACTTTCCCCATAGATCTCAAATCTTATCAACATCTGTATGTTCATGCTTTGTATATAAACCAAATCTGGCATCAATGATGCTCAACACCACTGGTGGTTCTTCGTGTATCTTTGCATTTGGGATGCATGAGTAAGGACTTGGAATACCTGTCTTTCAGACCATTGTGCATCTCTCCCTCCCATGTGCGGGTGGGTGAATAGTCCCAGTCCATCTCAACCGCAGCGATGTAATACTTCGACTGGTGTAGCATTGTCTCAGACTGACGGTTCCAGAAGCGACACTTTTCCACCGTGTAGTTGGCTCTCATGCCTCCATGATAATGATCTGTGGTTTTACATCCCACCTCAAACTGTCCTGCAGACGCCATGTTACATCATCAGAACAGCACAAAATGTGTACAACTCTGATGTTCATCTCAAATGCACAATCATGTAAGTAATGCTCAACAATGTTCAATTAGGTAAAAAAATATTTTGAAGAATTTACAATTTGGTCCACTGACTTTCTTTGTATGGACAGAAATATATTTAAAAAAAACTTTGTTTTTCCACAGAAGAAATGCATACAGATTTGGAACAACATTGGTTGAACATGTAAGCTAATCAAAATGAGAATTTAACAACACCATTCTAAGTTGATTAAAATACCATGTCATTAAAATGATACTTTTATCTGTGGCACATAGTTGTTCTTTGTCACAGAGAGATCAAAGAGAGAAGGGATGGGACTGTACCCATGCTGTCAGGCTCCATAATGACAGTGTTAGAGATATGAGGAAACACGTTGATGGTGTCTCTCCTGGTGTCTTTGTAGAGGAACCGGTTGCCCTCAAAGTAAAGCCCATGGATGTCAACCTCTGATCCCAGTCCAGACAGATGCCAGGACACCTTATCACCTTTACACATACTCAAGCCTTTCAGATTCCCATACATGTATCCATTGAGTGCTGTGATTGAAAAACCAAATATCAGTAAAAAAAAAAAAAAAAATTATATATATATAATGGTTTGTGTGCTGCAGAAATGCAAAAGTGCTTACAGTGCATTTTATTGGACTCTTGAAAGTCTTCATCTTCTTTATTTACAGATTTGGGCTGTTTTACGGATCTGTGGATGTTGTCATCCAAATACCAGCTCAGGTTCTCATCAAACACAGTTGCAAGAAGGTGGAACTCTTTGTCCACATTTTTCTGTGATGGAATAAAAATATTGGCAAAGCTATGAGCAATAAATTGTTATTGCATTGTTGGGAATATCCAAACCCAGATGAAACCTACACTCTGCTTGCTACCAATCATCTACCAATACTGTAGTCCTTTCATCTCTACACATTTTACAAATGTGAAAATGCTCAGCATACTCCTCCCACACCTGCTTTCCTGATTTGAGGGTTTTAGGCTTGCAGATCAGAAGAGGTCCAACCAGCCCAGAGTTGGTGTCTCTAATGGGATCCACCGCTGAGTAGTACATGTAAGTGATGCAGTCAGGATCTTTTTCAGTTGGTCCTCCATCCTTAGGAACCACCCACTCATACTGGTAGGTGGTGTCAGGTCGGACCAATGCAGCAGGAAGTGGCTCGACCACTCCTGAAAGATATCAACAACAATTAATTTTTAAATAATTATAAATAATATGAAGGACCAGACTTGATTTTACATAAGAATTCCCAAAATGGATTCAGAGCTGAATGGGGACACTTTATATTTGGCAATATTGTCAGCTTGATTGCACAGACACTATTGGAAGAGAACTGAACTGAGCTTGACGATGATACAGTATAACTGAATCAATGAAAAACTGTATTTCAGTCATGACGGAGGGATTGGCATGGTAATGTAGATGTCAATGTTAATGTGTTTAGTCTTGGTGGAATAGATCTGCTACTGCTGTTGCAGAACAAAGTACTGAGACTTACTACTGCCAATGAGCATGCTGTGAGCATGGAAGAAACACTGCTGCTGCACATTTAATATAACATGTATGAAATAACCCCTATATATAACATACACAAATCACCTTGTAGCAGATCTATACAGGTGGAGCTGGGGGAGGTGGAGGGTTTCTGAAGCAAGCTGCAACTAGAAGCACTGGTCTTATATTTTAATGCTGAGCATGAGCTCATTGGCTATCGATATAGGAGAGAACCAGTCAGCTGCCATGTGATAATTATGTCATTAGGTCAGATTGAGTTAGACCTATTGGACTGCGCCATCTAGAGTTTCATGCCAGCTCTCAAATCTCTATTTTGCTGGAAAAAAAAAACTAAACTGTTTACTATTATCCTCTTTTTAGAGCAGATAAAAATTTGTTTCCAATATTGAAACATTGTTTTCCTGTTTAACATTATCTAAAGCTTCTTTGACAGTCTGTATTGTATAAAGCACTGTGTAAATAAAGGTAACTTGGCTTGAGTTGACTTGTATATTGCAAGGCTGTACAGTCCTGCTCCTGGAGGGTCAATGTCCTGTAAAGTTCAGCTCCAACCAGAGCAACACACTTTCCTGGAAGTTTCTAGTAATCCTAAAAACCATAGTTGGGTGGTTTTGGTGTGTTTAATTAGAATATTAGGATTTGACACCTATGGGATAGTGGGTCATGAAACACAGCCAGTACCCATGAGTACACCAATACCCAAAGCATCCCTGCAACCCTATATATCGGTTTAGAAAATGGATTGATCAGTAGCTAGTGAACGGTTTATCAAGACTTTTTTTTTCATATGGAGTAATGTGAACTGTGATTCAGTTTTCCCCTCTGTTCAATGCCAGTAAAGCAAGTCATGCGTTCACTATCACTCAGAGAGGGATCTTTGGTCTCTCATGGATTTTGACTTATTTGTTTGATTTGTTGAGTCCAGCCAGGACTGGAAAATACATTTTACGCAATGACCACTGGCTTTGATGCAATATTAGACTTAGTAGACAACATTCTGGGTTTGCTTTATTTACACAGTTATTGTTCTTACTTGCTTCTTTCTTGAGTTCCCGGAGCTTCTTGGCTGTGTATGACTCTGTATAAAAAAACAAATGGAAAAGGATGATGCTTAGTTTAGGTCTGTCACCCATTTTTATACATTTATTCAGAGAGGTTTATTCTTTACCTTCCAGGACGTTGTGGTAGAGAGTTCCATCCATTTCTATGTTATATTGCACCCCATGAGGTTGGATACTATAGGGCCTACTTGCTTTATTTCTGAATGTCACTTTAATTGTGTCCTCTTCCTCTGCTCTGATGACCGGACCTAAAAAAATATCCCATGAACACCAATTTCTAATTTGAAAAATCTCATAACATTTAAAGCTGTCACAAATTCACTGCTGTTCCTTCTGCTCTGTGGACAACATTTGTGTACACTGTAGTTTCATTACCCAGAATTCCAAGATGCTGCTCCTCAGGGGTCCTCTCTTTGCGTTTGGAGAATGTGTCATCAGTATATTCCACATACTGGACCTTCTTGTATTTACCACCGATGTGATCATTGCGGCTATCAAAGAAAGTATCTGATACACTGTGGATTTTCAGAGACACAAGTTTAAATGTAAGGACAAAAGGAGATTTCCTTTGACTTTAATATGCATCTCAGTGAAGAGTTTAAAATGATATTTTACCTGTCATCAGCTAGTTTCTTCCCTGAATACTGGTTTATCCCTGTTGGCCCATAATCCCAAATGACTTCCTCAGCAGCAATGAAATACTGTCTCGTTTCTCCAAATGGTCTGGGTTTATGCACATTTGGGAAACACTTCTTAATCTCAAAAATGGCTTGCATGCCGGCTAAAAATGGGGAGAAATGTCATTAAATGCAACACAAAAAATTCTAACAATGCAGAATGCACCCATATTTTCTTTCTGTACCTTCCAGATGATCATTGACCTGACAGCTGAGGAGCCACTCTCCGGGATTATCCGCCACCATCTCTACATTCACAAAAGTAGCTGGGAACAGACTGACAGTGTCAGTGTGGTGCCGTTTGTCCGTCAGGATCTGTCCGTGGAAGGAGGCTGAGTGGAGGTCCACCTCGTTCCCCATCCCAAACAAGTGCCACTGGATCTTATTGCCCATGCACATACTGAGGTCCGGCAGGTTACCGTAGACATAACCGTTGATAGCTACAGTAAAGTTCAGAAAGGACGTTAAGATTTCTGGATGGTTCACAGAATTCTTTTAATTAATAGAAGTACTTAGGATATACTATATAGTAGCTATACTAGTATTCTAGGGAATTCATAAAATGTGCCTAGAACAGGGTTTGATCTGATGGCCTGTTCACAGTTCATTAGACATTATTCTAGGACATTACTACTGAACTCACAGTGCATTTTATTGCTCTCCTGGAAGCCTTCATTGTCCTTGTTGACTTTGGCAGGAGCTGTGCAGTAGGTCTTGATATTTTCATCCAGGTACCAGCTGAGGTTCTCGTCAGACACCGTGAACATGAGGGCGTAAAGATAATCAGCTGTCTTGTCCCCATGCACGTCTAGAGAGCCTGAGAATTGCAAAACACCAAAGAATCATTCATTGTTAGTGGACTATATCAGAACTTAAAGTGTGTTAATTACAGTATACAGTGACTTTCTTGGGAGTCAACTTTTTTTATATGAATTTAGATAAATAATGTTAAAAGTACATAATCATTTGAGTCATCATTTGCATTCCAAATTGTCACTGTGTAGCAGCTAGCCAGATATATATATATATATATATATATATATATACATATATACATACATACATACATACATATATATATATATATATATATATATATATATATATATATATATATATATATATATATATATATATATATATATATATATATATATTTATTTATTTATTTATTTATTTATTTATTTATTTTTTTGTTAAATGGGCATGGTTCCCGAAACACTGATTGTAAAAGTTTGTTCAAATGATCATTGCGTAATATGCATAAAACTTGTACTCTTTACAACTTTGTTTTCCCAAGTCTTAACAGAAAGTTTCAGATTTAATAGTGACAGATATTGACACATATCATGTAAAAAACTAGATAAAAGATGTCACTCCTTCTTTAGTTTTATCCCTCAGACTTTAAAAGCATTAAACGAAAATATTGCCTGTAAAATACAATCTAATGTATGCTTTTAAACCAATAAATTCATTAATAATTAACATTTTCACATTAATTATTGTTGTGTTTATTTTAGGTTTAAACCTGACTAAATCATCATATTTGAAGTGGAACTACATTTCTACATTACGATTGCTTGTATTTGAACCCGCAACATTACTGAGAGATCCTAACATTTGAACTTTGAAGTGAAAAGAAAGGTTTGTACCTTTTTTACATATAATGAGAGGTCCAATGAGACCTGAGGTGATGTCTTTGGGGGCGTTAACATGCGAGTGGTATATTCTGGTTAGACAGTTAGTTTCATCTTTTCCAGGACTATGGGAAGCCGGTAGGGTCCAAACATAGGTGTACGATTTTTCAGGGGCCACTGAATCATCAGCTTTCTCCACCTTTTCTGACGAGTCGGGATATAGTGCTCCTGGAGATGAATGTTAAAAGAGATGAAAAGTGAAGTGACATTCAGCCAAGTATGGTGACCCATACTCAGAATTTGTGCTCTGCATTTAACCCATCCAAAATGCACACACACAGAGCAGTGAACACACACACACACTGTGAGCACACACCCGGAGCAGTGGGCAGCCATTTATGCTGCGGCGCCCGGGGAGCAGTTGGGGGTTCGATGCCTTGCTCAAGGGCACCTAAGTCATGGTATTGAAGGTGGAGAGAGCTGTACATGCACTCCCCCCACCCACAATTCCGTCCGGCCCAAGACTAGAACTCACAACCCTTCGATTGGGAGTCCAACTCTCTAACCATTAGGCCACGACCATGATAATCAATTTGTGAGCTAGAGAATGTTATCAGAGGAATTTAAATACTACTTTGACATCACCTTCATTGGTCTTGTTGTAACTGAGGCCGTGTGGATGGATGGAGTACGCTCTTTTGGCCGTGTTCTTCAGGTGCACAATAACTACGTCACCTTCTTCTGCACTAATGAGGGGTCCGAGGAAGCCCAACCACTTGGGTTTTTCTATCTCCTGCCTGTAGGTGGCGTCAGTATATTGCAGGTACACTGCCTTCTTATACACCCGCCCGATCCGCTGCTCTCCCCTCTCCAGAAACACCCGTGCTTCTCTGCCAAACAGCAAAACAGGGAGCTCATTCACCATTCATTGTTGAAATTATTCATTTTCAGCAAAAAAGTAAATAACTGGAAATATATAAGTGAAATTGTCATTAAAGTTCCAAAGAAGTATACAATAATCTAAATAGCAACTAGAGAGCATTTAAAATGATTCAATGTTTACTAAAATGTCATAAGCTAATTTCTTGCAACTCATAACTCAGTTTTATACAGTGTTTGTACTCACTCATCTTCTTTTATGGTTTTGTTCTGAATCAGGTTTTTACCACTAGGAGCATAATCCCACTGAATCTCCTTAATGGCAAAAAAATATTCCCTTGTGATAGAAGACGCGATTCCAGCGCAACACAAAACCCCGATCAGTGTCCACTGCAGCCCCTTCATTTCGGTTGCCTGGGATTTGACTGTCAATATGGAGCAGATGCTTCACCTCTTTAAATGATGAAGGGTGACCGCAGTCAGCCAATCACAACAGACCTGAACAGGGTAAGTTCGGCACTCTGGCAATACATGACCTCATGAATTTACTGGCAGTATGTGACCTAATGAACTCTTGGAAACTCCTGTCTGTCAGAAAACCCTATGTCAGTTAGCAATCATCAACCATCTGTCTGATAAAGCTTGTGTCTGAGTCAGTATAATATCCCCCATTTGGATGCTTTGAATTAATTTTGAGACATGTCTTGGTTGTACAATTTATAGATACAATTCCAACCAAGCAAACAAAATATTATATGAACTGGATAAGATTTGTAAAGAAAAGTAATCACCCCATTTCTTGAGTGTGTTTGTGCACGATTGACGTGATAAACACTGCTGACCAGAAAACCCCAGCTTGTATGCATTGCGTAAAAAATCAATAGGGTTTGGGGTATTTGTCTCATGTTGAGTTGAGTAATGTTTGTCTGTTGGAAAGACAGCGGAGAGCAGGACAACTAGAGCCCCAGATACAGATCCCCTGTAAAGACCTTGTCTCAGAGGACCACCAGGACAAGACCACAGGAAACAGATGATTCTTCTGCACAATCTGACTTTGCTGCAGCCTGGAATTGAACTACTGGTTTTCGTCTGGTCAGAGGAGAACTGGCCCCCCAACTGAGCCTGGTTTCTCCCAAGGTTTTTTCTCCATTCTGTCACCGATGGAGTTTCGGTTCCTTGTCGCTGTCGCCTCTGGCTTGCTTAGTTGGGGCCACTTCATCTACAGCGATATCGTTGACTTGATTGCAAATAAATGCACAGACACTATTTAAACTGAACAGAGATGACATCACTGAATTCAATGATGAACTGCCTTTAACTATTATTTTGCATTATTGACACACTGTTTTCCTAATCAATGTTGTTCAGTTGCTTTGACGCAATGTAGTTTTTTGAAAGTACTATATAAATAAAGGTGACTTGACTTGACTTGTTGGGACTTGACAACTCAGGGGTTGAAATACTTTAAAACTCAATTTAAATGCACTGTGACAGATCATTTTTAAATAATAAATCAAGCTAAACTGTGCAAATATTTGTTGACAAATCATACCTCACTACTCATGAACAGGAGAGATACATGTAGGGCAAAGGTCAAGAATTGGCCCCAGTGTTGTTTGTACAGAATTACAAACAGATAAAATGATCTTACAATAAAGTCAACATATAAAACAAACATTTTTAGCAACATGAAGTCGGCTTAAAGGTCTCACACACTATGCCAAAGAAATTTCAGGAATGTATATGAGGAATAAAATGAGTGAAATGTAGCCATCTAGGAAGGGCTGCAAAGCTATTTTAAAGGTTGTAGGACTCCGAAGAACCACAGTGACAACCACAAATCTCTAAATGGATAAAACTTGGACCACAATCGGCCGACCTACCAAAACTCCTTTAAAAGCATATCAACATCTCATCCAGGAAGCCATAAAATAGCCAAGGACAACATCCAAGGAGCTGCAGGAATCATTGACAGCAACAGAGGTCAGTGTTCACAACTCCACATCAACAAGACATGCCAGAAGAGGCATCCCGAGGAAGAGTGACAAGGTCAAACCCACTGCTAATCCAGAAGAATGAGCCAAATCAAATGTACTTTTAGGGATTTATAATGTTCATGTTTTCAAACATATAATCTTCGTAGTTAGAATATCTCAGTTTCTTCATTCCATATTAAGGCTTGTCAAAATGTTCCCAAACACACCTTGATGATCCTTAAACCATTTGAGAGGATGATCTTTTAGCAGGAGGTCTTTCTGTCTGGAGTGTGTATGTTCTCTCTCTTGCTGGTGCAGGTTCTCTGTGAGTGCTCTGGTTTCCTTCAAAATCTAAGTTGTGCCTATGGCCTGAAAAGCTGGAATAGGGTCTAACATAAGTTTATGTGTATAGACGTTAAAAACGGTGTTTCTGCATTGCAAAAAAAAACACATTAGTTCATTATCTTTCATGTTGGCAAGTTTTGCAGTTAACATTGTAAAAAGCTACTTTCTCTCACTAAGAGATAAGCTGTATTGCAGATGTGGGCTTGTTTTAGCATCCTTTCACCACAACCACTAACTAAACATTAGTGCTCTCAGAAGCTATATACTGACAATCCTGAGCACTGAAGCTGTAACATCCCTGTGAGCCTGAGTTGATTGGAAGATGGATGGGTGGACTCTGTTATATGGAAGGAAAATGTCTGTGAAGCACAATGATCCCAAGCAAAAGAGTAAATAGACCCCTGAATTTCTAGTTGAAAATGAAACCGATTGAGCTGCTGTGGCAGGACTTTATTCTATACTATACAGTTCATGCTTTAAGTGTAAAACCTCCAACAGGGCTGAGCAAAAGCAGTTCTGCGAAGACGAGTGGATGACTAACCTCTTGTTATCTAATGCATTTTGCTACTAAAGTTGGCTTGACCATTTATTAGGACAATGATTATTTTTTTTCATATGGATGTATTTTAGAGATTGCTTACTCAGGTTTTCCACAAATAAATCACAAATAAATTTCACAGCTCTGTAGATGAAGAGTTTATGCTCATATACTTGTGTAGCTTATGTTGGGCCAGAAATCTGCATGCTCTCAAATAATGTGCCAAGATGATCTGGGCAAGATCTACAGTATATATTATATATACACCCATTTATGTTCCAGAGATTATTGCTGAGACTGGATGATGAGTCTTACGTTATCCAACATTTCCCAAGGGATTTATTTGACATTTCCTTGTATTATAATTGTGAAAACCACAAAATTTGAAATTATACACAAAATTAACAAACAGAAAAAACTGGTCTAAAATAAGACCTATTAATTCATTGATGGAAATATTTAAAACAGCTTTTATAGGTATATAAAACAACATTCATGGTCTATACTTTTATCAGTCTCAATATTTAAATAATTTACAAAACATGTTCCAATGCAAAACGAACAGAACTCATACAAAAATACAGTTATATTTTAGCAAAATGCACATCGCAGGTAGAGTACAATGCAAATGTTTGTTTTAAACAGAAAACATGCACTGCTAAGACAAACTCGGCTGGAGTGATGTGGAAATGTCCCGATGCATTCAGCTCAAACGTGTTAGTGTTTACATTATTTTATCCGAAGTGACTTTCGTGGCATGGTGAAGTGTGTGATTGACAGATGCCTCGGCTCTCTGATGAACCAGCGGCTCTGCTGCAGATGAGCAGTCCTGTTTCTGACCGACCGAGGCTGGAAAACGCTCCGTCCTCAAGTGTTTAGACTGTACTCCTGTTTGTAGCAGCACGGCCGGCACACTGCGTTGACCAGTCCGCCGACGAGCTGCAGGAAACAGAGGAGGAACTCCAGGGCGCTGAGACCCAACAGGATGGACAGCAGCGTCACATTCCACTCCACTATGTGTGCCGGCTGGATGCATTCGGACCACCTCTCTCGAGCAAACAGATACCTGAACAAATGGAGGAAAGGAGTTCAAGACTTGTTTCTTATAAAGTCACCATCAAAGCATTTTCGAAAGAAAAAAATGAGCTCATACTTTCCGCCATCATGCTCAAAAGGATAGATCCAATCGTTCTGAGAGTAGCAAAACGGCCCCTTCAAGAGAGCCATAGTGGAGATCAGGAAGCAGTATGTTGAACCGGCTAATCCCAGCAGAGCCGCGAACACCGAACCACACATCTACACACACACACACAAGTGCAACTGATGAATCTGGCTGATCTGTACAACATGTCTTCCTTCCCAACACTCACCGCACAGCTGTCTGTTCCACAGGAATCCACACACTTCCCCATCCCCAGAAACACGCAGGCCGGTATCAGCATCTGAATGTGGACAATGAGTTCTTAGAACAATACGACTGTCTAACTGAGTGATTGCACATCATTTCCGCTGGCATAAATGGAGTATCCAACAAGAAAAAACATCTGGAATGGAACAATGGAATTAAGTGGGATAAGCCTGGAGATATCAGCAACAAAGAAAGAGCGGGTCAGAAGTGCACCAGTGTTGCATTTTTATAAAAAGTTATGAATATATCATCAACCAGGTATAACTGAGTATACTACAAGCACATTCACATATTTATGTACATATTAGGTATATTTATCTGGTCTACTTTAAGTCTGCTAAACTGGAACAAGTAATTTTGTGCTCAATGTACATTGCAGAAATTGTGTGGAAGTAGTGCTGAATATATACTGAAGTCTGATTAAGCTGAGGAGGAAATATTGCAAGGATCCTTTAAATATCTTGCATTTAAAGGCCGATATTATTCAGCGATCATAAAATCCTCATCAATAATGGAGTTAAAACACCTTTTAGGCTTAATATTGAGAAATGTGCATTGTGCACAAGTGATACTTCAAATATTTAGACGTTTACAGGAGTTTATAAGTGTTTACTCATAAAGTAAAGACTTTGGTATTCTTGTTTCCTCAGCTGTATGTTTTGTGGATTAGGCTCCTTTCATCCACTTGTTTAACCGTTAGCTTTCCATTAAGCTGTTCATTGTTTCCACACTTTGACCAGAAACTAAAAAATACCCCAAAAGTTTAGTTTGGGGCCCAATCTTATTTTCAAGTATTGTATTGTAACGTCATTTCAGAAATTCACACTCGTACGAAAGGTCCGCCCCTAGACCCACCCTAATGTTAACCCTCAAGAAGGACAGGGTAGATTGTACAAATCCACCAACAACTGACCAATCTTTCAAACTATTTTGAGAGTGTTGCTCGGTTTACACACACAGCTGCACAGATGAGCTTCTGAACAGTTTCCTAAACCAAAACCAAAGTGTTCTTATACACATTTTTGAGTTAAATTGGTGGTTTGTCATTAGCCTGATAACCCTTTGCAACCTAACCCTAACTCATGATTATATAGCTACTTAATCTTTAAATAACATTGAGCTTTTTCACACTTGAATTAAGACATACAATTTCTTCATTGGAATGGTTGGGTCGCCCATAGTGCAATCAGTGTTTGTCCCGAAACCTCAATCCACCAAAACTACTCTTGTCTGCCAACCACCAGGACACAAGAAAACATTCACACCGACACAAATCTGATACTCACCACCAAACCACCTCCACCAATTCCCATGAAGTACCAGACATAGCTGGTCACATGATTATCCTTAACGTAGCTGATCTTTCCGTCGGGAAAGAAGAGCAGGATGTTTGCTACGATGCAGCAGGTGGCGAGAGGGATGAGGGCGAAACCCAGAGACCTGGCGAAGGCCAGAGAAAACATCTTCACTCTGAGCAGAGGGAGCGAGGCCAGGCGGCTGTAATCCGGGACAGGAAAGTAGGGTGGTGGACGGAGGAGAGGAAGGGTTTTAAGAGACTACCCCCCTCCTCGGCCCCCCAAGAGGAGGAGGAGACAGGAAACGGGCTGACATTATAAAGTATGACTGGAAACTCTCTGACAGACGATATGACTGGGGGGGTGAAAGATGCATTCCAACATAAACGTTTTTACAGTTTAACTTCACATCACAAGCTTTGAGCTCAAGATTGTGAAATTACAAGGTGCTTTATAGAAAGAGAATCAAATGGGATATTTCTATCAATATCCACCTTTCAGTATCCACTTGTTTCACTAGCAGGTCGACAATGGAACACAATACGTTTATTTATGATCTCTTTTATTACAAAACATACAAAGATTAAGCAGTTTTGTGGTAAAAGGAAAACAATAATAATAATAAATTTAGTTTTTAACATAGTCAGAACTGGTATCAGCTATTCATTCTTATTTCTAAACGTATTGTACCTACATAAGCTTTTAAAGGATCCAAGGTTTCAGACATGCCATCGATTAGAAGAACCATTTTGGAGCCAGTTTTAATAATATAACAAACCTTTGTTCCATAGAGAACCTTTTTTTTTGGAAAGGTTCCACTGGTTCTTTTTGGAACCATCAAGAACATTTATTTTAAAAAGGGGCCCGTTCAGAAGTTTGGAGTTGGTAAGATTTTTAAATGTTTTTGAAAGAAGTATTGCATGTTTAGAAAGACTGCAAACAAACAGTAAAAACAGTAATACTGTGAAATATTATTACGGTTCTCTCTTTGAATATATTGTAAAAGTGAAGCTGTGTTTTCAGCATCATTCCTCTATTCTTCATCTGATATGATGATTTGCTGCTCAAGAAACATTTCTGATTATTATCAATGGTGAAAACAGTTTAGTGTTTACACTTCTAATCTGACACTGTAGATGGCATCGCTTACTGTAAGGTAGATCACACTCATGAAATCGCTTTGATGTAAAACTCTTTCTCCCAGACAGTAACGAGATGCAACAGATAGAAAAATGTAGACTTTTTCCTGAAGTTTCCTTAGTTTCTCCCAGAGAAAACAATGTTTCTCCTTTAGCTTTCGGAAGTGATGTCAAAAAAGATATTGAGGAGAACAGCTGAGACAACACTGCACTTGACTGGAAATCAATGAAAACAACATTGGTAAAAAACAAACATATTGTTACTGCGTCCTAGCACACTTTTGTTTATGGTGGAAAAATCTGTGTTGAAGCAGATGAATCTGAAGGATCAGAATGATATGTCTGCAGTGTTTGTGTGATTCAGTATTAGCCGTTGCTGTAATCAGGCTTTATGAATAAAACGGCCTGTTATGGGGAAGTATGGCAGTATATTATGTAACTCAACAGTTTTCCACAGAGGACACAGACGCCCACTGCTGTGTTTGCTTGAGCTGTGTGCCGAGGGGCTCCGAGAACAAAACATACACTTGTGTCTTGAGAAACATCTGTGATATGACAAAAAAGAGTTTTGTGGAACAGCCTTGATGAACTTCATGATCATCTGATAGTGGTGAAATCTCAATGTATTCAATAACTCAGATTTCAGTGTGCCATTGATTTAAACCATTTACATTTTTGTACATAATATGTGTTAAGAATAGTTCAGTTACTTCCCTTATTACGTGTTGACTTGTGAAAAAGTAGACTTTAAATTACTTTTAATATTTTAAGAGTATCTTATTACACTTTAAAAGAATATGTTATACTTTAATGTTAACTTAAAACACTGTAAAGATACTGTTCTTGATTTCTAGTATAAACATATAAAAACTCTTGAATCAAGATAAGAGATGACTTAAGATAATTCTTGTTTTATGAAAAAAAAAAAACATTTTATTAATAATTTTATAAAACATTAAAATGTAGTTAGTTTTTGCTTAAAACAAGGCAAAATATCTGCCAATGGGGCAAGAAAAATATTTATTATTATTATTATTATTATTATTATTATTATACAAAACGACTTACAATCTTATATTGTCAAGTAAATGCATCTTGATTCAAGCAAAGGATATTCTCTTTAAGTACACTTAAGTGGCCTTTGATTTAATTAAAATCTGAATTCATTTTTTAAGATTTTAAGATTATTTACACTACAAGAATATTTTTTTCCCCCACAAGGTTTTTAAATGTTGTGAAGCGGTGCTTAAACATGGTAAAATCACCAGTGTTAACAGGTACATCAACTACTATAATAAACAGGCATTCATATATTCTTCCATAAAGTGATATTGTTCATTACAGTGACTTCTGGCTATTGCTGAAGAATTGGTTATATTAAAACATGGCTCATCCAATCTTATCTTTCCATTATATAAACCTGATTTGAATGTTTCTTTCTCACGGTTCTCTTTTTTTCTTAAAGATTCCTCTTTATGAGAGCAAATTAATCAAACTATTGGGGAATGTAAACAAAGGATGGCTATGGACATGACTTCATGATTAATGTAACAAGTTTATTCTTGTAGTTGGTCAAATCAGTCGTGCGTTTCCTAAAGAGACACACTTCTCCTCCACCCGACTTCCTTTCTGGAGAATGGCTGAGCAAATTCCGGCATCGTGACACATGTGGAGGGCCTTTGTGATTCAGTTATGTGTTACAGTGTCACACCCAGCCGCCACCGGACAAGTGTGAGCGTTCAACTTCAGACTTTAATGCACAAAGATATGAGAGGAAAGAAGAAAAACACTCATTCATCTGTCTGAATCACTGTATTCATCTCATCTGTGAGATATTCCACATCTTTGCTCTTTTGTTCACATTAACAAAATAAAAACAGAAAAAAAGCCAATTAAACCAAATAAAAATAACATATTGAATCTTCAGTCATTCATATGAGCATGCATCTAAAAGCACATAGAGGATATTAAACAGCAGTTCTAGGAATAAGACAATCAGATAAACAGTGTGTGCATAATTATTAGGCAAATCGATGTTCTGGTCATTTTGTCTTACCAATTCCAAACCAATCCAAACTTGATAACTACTATTTTGCATGTAATAATTTATTGATATCTTATAGTTAACGAGGCAACAGAGGGTAAAATGCCTTATATTCAGATGTGTTTAATTATCAAGTTTTTCTTTCACGGGTAAAAAAATGTGATTTAATAAAAATAGTTTTAATTACAATCCAGAAACAGCCCGTAATATAATCAGCAGTGCTGTTGGGTTCACAGCAGTTAATTCATATGTTCTACTACATAGTCTAAATTGCAGTGTTGAGTTTAACTTAAAGACACGTATGAGATGCACTTGGCTTGCAGATTGTGACACACTGTCTGACTCGCCTACAGTCCGCTGTTCCCACGATACGTTCACAGTCACAGTCAGTTCGGCACTGTTTTTAATAGACGTCCACAGTTGACACATTCAGTTGCTGCATCAGCTGTCAAGTTTTGCATTACAACAAGCACATACACAATAACTACATTTATTACATTGTACAATTACATTGTATAATGTAAGTGCATATTAATTAAAGATACCTTATGTAAAGTGGGACCAAACAATTAAATCCTGAATTAGGAATAACTATCTTTATTCATTTCCAAAATATATGCTCCCGAGTCATTGTACATGCTTGTTATAATGCCCAAAATCATCATTAAACAGTCCATATCACTGGTGTCATTTAACTTAAAAATAATGTCATTAAAGCTGGGATCATTTCATTTATTGTTTAAGTGAATAAATTATAATTGCAGTATTGCACTATGACCCATAAAACTTAAGTTATTTTTCTGAAAACACTGCTCTTACAGTAGTTATACACATTTATTTGAATTCTGCTTCAATTCAAACAAATACACACAATAACTGTTTGTTTGCTAAATAAAATAAAAATATATTCCTTTTTTTCCCACATATAACCCAATATAATCGGTCTTGATGTGAGAAGATTTATAGTTCTGTAAACCGTAAAATATAACCACCTGCCTGTGCCAAATGCTATAATAATCATATTACATGTATTAATATAAACTATGCCATGAGTAGGCACGGTTTATTTTTAGTGACATCTTAGTGATCTGTTAATATTTTTAATTGGAAGTAGCCGTTGGGACTGTTCAAAAACACATGTGGGAACTAGCTTATTAAGTAACATCTGACGTGAGCGTGCTATCTTTAAATAAAGCAGATAATATACAGTCATATACTCTGAAATGTGCCTGATAAGAATTTTAACGGTTAATTTTTAGCTGTTTTAAGCAACATGCACAGCAATGATAAGACTGAGTTTTGTTTGGGTGAGAGGTTAACGATCTTCAGGCTCTTCTGAAGGTTTACAAACACAGTAAATCTGTGCCGAACTGAGATAAACACAGTGGTTCTCTTCTCAAGGGCTTTTAAATGTAAATTTTCCCACTCTAAGCTGTTCATGCTTTCAAATCAAGCATGCTTTGTGCTGAAGGTTTGTGGTCAATTTAGTTTCTGTTCATGAGATTACTTCTTTCCATCTTTCCTGTAAGCATCTTCTCTTGCTTCTCTGTTTTTGATGCTAAAATACAGTTCCTTTCCCCCGTGTTCATTGTCATAACTACGGAAGCCCATTTCCGCCACTGAATAAAAAATCTAATTAAAAGTAATTGATTGAATTTATCTCACAATTCTGACTTTTTTTCTCAGAACTATGAAATATAAACTCGCGATTGCGATATATAAAGCCAGAAATGAGTGATGTAAACTCGCAATTGCGATAAAGTCAGAAATGAGTGATGTAAACTCGTAATTGCGAGATATAAAGTCAGAAATGAGTGATGTAAACTCGTAATTGCGAGATATAAAGTCAGAAATGAGTGATGTAAACTTGCAATTACGATATATAAAGTCAGGAATGCGTGATATAAACTCGCAATTGCGAGATATAAGGTCAGAAATGAGTGATGTAAACTCGTAATTGCGAGATATAAAGTCAGAAATGCGTGATGTAAACTCGCAATTGCGAGATATAAAGTCAGAAATGCGTGATGTAAACTCGCAATTGCGAGATATAAAGTCAGAAATGCGCGATGTAAACTCGCAATTGCGAGATATAAAGTCAGAAATGCGTGATGTAAACTTACAATTGCGAGATATAAAGTGAGAAATGAGTGATGTAAACTCGCAATTGCGAGATATAAAGTCAGATATGCGCAATGTAAACTCGCAATTGTGATATATAAAGTCAGAAATGCACAATGTAAACTCGCAATTGCGAGATATAAAGTCGGAAATGCGTGATGTAAACTCGCAATTGCGAGATATAAAGTCAGAAATGAGTGATGTAAACTCGCAATTGCGAGATATAAAGTCAGATATGCGCGATGTAAACTCGCAATTGTGATTTATAAAGTCAGAAATGCACGATGTAAACTCGCAATTGCAAGATATAAAGTCAAATGCGCGATGTAAACTAGCAATTGCGAGATATAAAGTCAAATGCGCAATGTAAACTCGCAATTGCGATGTATAAAGTCAGAAATGCGTGATGTAAACTCGCAATTGCGAGATATAAAGTCAGAAATGCGCGATGTAAACTCGCAATTGCGATATATAAAGTCAGAAATGCGTGATGTAAACTCGCAATTGCGAGATATAAAGTCAGAAATGAGTGATGTAAACTCGCAATTGCAAGATATAAAGTCAAATGCACGATGTAAACTAGCAATTGCGAGATATAAAGTCAAATGCGCAATGTAAACTCGCAATTGTGAGATATAAAGTCAAATGCGCAATGTAAACTCGCAATTGCAATATATAAAGTCAGAAACACGCAATATAAACTCGCAATTGCGAATCATGAAGTCAGAAATGCGTGATATAAACTCACAATTGCAAATTATAAAGTCAGAAATGTGAGATATTAACTCGCAAGTTTTTTATCTAATAAAAGTATGACTTTTTATCTTGGAATACTGACATTTTTTTTTACTGGCAGAAGTTGTTTTCCATACATTAACCTTCATTTACCAGTAATGCAGATATTTATATCATGTTTGTCTAAAATCATTCAGTACTTGAAATTCGTGTGATCTGATGGTGTAATGTGCTTACCTGCACAAGGCCATGTGGTTTCAGCAAAGCTTGCGTTCACATGGGGGGATTACGGTATGATACGGCCCTCTCGCCTGGGCCTGCCGTTACCACGACAACCGTCCAGACAGAAAATAGCACCTTTGTTCTGTTCCAGTTACAGGACGAGAGATGGAGAGAGGGGGCGATCCTACACAAACGGTGTAGACAATACATTACAAATCACACTGTGACCAGGATATGACCTAATAAAGTCTTTCCTTCGGTCTCCTCTATTTCATCCAACCACATGCGGTCAATGAAAAAACACTCACAGGCAAAACATTTCACAAACATATTGACTGATGGTTAGATCGGTGCCAGGATGAATTGAACAAAGCATTCATTCAAAGAGTTAATAAGCAACTACAATATCTGGCTAAGCTTTAGAACCTGCTTCTCTCACTACATATTCACATCAATGCTCCAATGTATATATGTCTTTATTTATCCAAAATCAAATGTTTTGAGATTAAAAGTCCATCTCTCTTTTTTTCTTATTGTTTTAACACTTTAGTATAGGGACCACTTCTCACAATTAGCTAGTTGCTTATTTGCATGCCTTTTAATAGCATTTGCTGTTTATTAATCCTTATAAAGCACATATTCTGCCTGACAATATTCTTCCTTATCCTACCCAATAACTAAACCTAACATCTACCTTACTAGCTATTAATTAGCAGCAAATCAGGATTTATTATATAACAAAAGTCATAGTCAATGGTTTGTTAATAGCAAGAATCTTTTGTCATGCATTTTAATGTGTTGACTAACATAATACAACTAATGTAAATTGCTTTGAAATCATTTTAACTGTAGTGTTACCAATGCATTGAAAAAGGAGACACAGAAGTTACTATAGAAATGAAATTAAAGTCTATTTTAAAAATGATTGTTATTACATTCAGCAGTACTTAAACCATATTTACAAGAAAGGAAATAACTATTCTTTTAATGCCAATAAACATGCAATCGAGTCTGAAAACATTAGACTCAGTTTGCACTCAACCGATAAAAAAGGGAATGTGCACCTTGAAGTTCCTCTGGATGTAAATGTAATGTCTAAATGAAAAGCAAATTATTTTCTGTAATAGATGTATGTAGATGTAAGTATACTACTTTTTTCAGGTGGGCATATAAAAAAGTAAATAAAATCAATGACAAACTAAGGAAAACATTTTGAGTGCCAAAAAAGTGCCCAAGGCTTAAGCTCATTTAGGCAAAAGAAGTAGGGAATTCCTTCCTGTCCATTATAGACAAATACACCGTGTCACTTCCTGTGAGAGTGCTGACATGCTCCTTGCTCTCTGGACAGAGGGCAGCTCAGCCAAAAGGTCAAACGGACTCATATTAAACAAGAAAAACAAAGTCTTGTATTAGCATCTGTAACTCAATCCTCCGGACGCGGTTCGATTGAGAAACAGATCATTCTGCTAATGTAAGTGAAGCACCTCTCACAACAGTGCATGTTGAAATATTGTGGATCATGTCATTGAACTGAATTCTTACTCCATTCATAAACAAATCTATGATATAATTATTACTCTGATACTCCTCATCACATCTTCGTGTCAAAGCGAGAGTCTAAAGTCTGCAGGTAATAACCCACCACTGCTGTTCCTCTCTCACCGTCACTTTTAAATGTCATCCTATCACGGCATCAGCAGACGGAGAAGTGAAAGATCACATGGGCGGAGATGGGGATAAGCAAACAATACTATCTAATGTAAGCACAGTACCTGGCACCACACGGCACCCAGAGAAAGACAAAGACAGGACACGTTTGAACATATTTTCTGACTAATAATCACAGTCACATAATTCACACTCAGTAATGGCTATCAACTTACCAAAGCAGTTAGTATCTGTGTACTGTGTGCTTACAGTAAGATTAAAGCATATAAGAGAATAATGAAGACTTATGGAGAGCTACTGAGCTTGTCACTAAACAAATTACCTTTATCCAAAAGTCCAGTGTACTGTGTTATCTGAATATTTTTTTATATAGATTTTTGACAGATGCTTTACCAATATTTTGAAATAATTATTTTAATTATTATATAAGTGTTGTGCTTTAGCATTAAAGGAAATGTCATCAAAAAGTATAATTAATATAAAATGTCTTGGCAGAAATTGTTTAGTACCTTTTCTGTTTTTCTATAGATTTTTTTTTTCATAGTGGAGGGAATATTTCTTAATTACTCTTGATTGTTATTTTAGTATGTGCTTATATTTATCTATGAACTTTCACCTTTGTACCATTAGGTTTCTCATTGGCACTGTCCATATGTGAACCTCTGTCTTGTAAATAAATGATTAATAAATCTTGCCCTCCACAGGGCAAACTGGAAATTTATATTTGCATATGTATATTTGTTTATATATGTAAATGAACAATTTTATAAAATATATGTAAAATATATGCTAAATGCTGTATATTGTAAATAGTACAGTACAGTGCAGAAATATGCATTGTGGGTAAAAGCAATATATATAACTATGAAGACACATAACAACAAAAATGGATAGCCAAGGAATGAAACACAAGGCTATATATACACACACAAATGAGGGGTGCAGAGAAGAAGAGTAGAATTAATGAAACAATGAATATATGGTAACAAATGAGCAGGGACGAAGCAAGCAAAGAAACTAGATACAAGGAACCAACTAAACAGATTATATTGGTTACATATTAACATCTTAATACATTATATATTGGTAATGCTAAAGCCAGTTGTGTTCAGAAATAAATAAATATATATACAGACTGAGGTGATCCGACACATCCTGCCCCGGCGGGCAGCTGCTACCTCCACCCGTCCACCGGTCGCAGTGCCCCAGCTTGCTCATCACCAAGGGCAGCCCCCTGAATCTGCCCCCGCTCCCTGCAGCAGCCTCCAAGTGGTGCCATAGAGCTGCCCCTCCCGTCCTGGCTCCCGTCAAACCTGGCGGTGAGCGGAAGAGCAAGAGGCCCCGGGACGGGTGACCCAGAGAGAGGTAGCTGCTTTCTGGGGGATGGCGAAGGCACCTCTCCCTTCCCTGGAGGAGGGCTAGGTGGAGAATCTGGAAATCTCAATGAGAGATCAGCTTTCTTCCTCTCTGGGTCCCAGTAGGGCACTGAGAGTTGCGGACGGCCACGAAAAGTCACGGAAGTCACGGAGGCAGATCTTGTTCCCCTCAGAGAGCAGGGTGTTCACATTCTCAACTATCTAGACTATTGGTTTATACTAGAACAATCTCGGGATTCAGTGCTCCAGTACCTGAGCCTGTTGGGCCTTCGGGTCAACTGGGAAAAGAGCAAACTTTTGCCGAGGCAGAGGATCTCTTTTCTCAGTATGGAGGTGGATTCGGTCGAACAGACAGCACGCCTCACAGATGAACGTGCGCGGTTGGTGCTAGCATGCTTGAATAAGTTCAAGGGCAGGACAGCGGTCCCACTGAAACTTTTTCAGAGGCTCCTGGGGCATATGGCGGCTGCGGCGGCATTTACACCACTCAGCCTGTTACATATGAGACCGCCTCAGCACTGGCTTTAGGGCCGAGTCCTGAGGTGGGCGTGGAAGCAAGGCACTCACAGGGTCCAAGTTACACCAGCCTGTTGCCAGACCCTCACCCTGTGGTTAGATCTTGTATTTCTCCAGACAGGGGTGCCCCTAGAGCACATCTCCAGGCATGCTATGGTTTACACGGATGCCTCCACCACCGGCTGGGGGGCCACTTACAATGGGCATGCAGTCTCAGGGGTTTGGACGGGCCCGCAGCTGCAGTGGCACATCAAATGCCTATAGTTGTTAGCAGTGCACCTTGCCTTGAACCGTCTCAAAGGTCTCTTACGAGGTAAGCATGTGCTGGTCAGAATGGACAACACAGCGACCGTGACCGTGCCTACGCAAGTATGCATTTCCCCCAGTGAGCTTTCTTGCACAGACACTATGTAAAGTCTGGGAGGATGAGGAGCAAGTCTTGCTAGTGGAGCTGTATTGGCCCACTCTGACCTGGTTCCCCGAGCTAATGCTCCTCGTGACAGCCCCTCCTTGGTGAGGAAGTATCTGCTGAAATGGGGGCACCATTTTGCACCCGTGTCCAGACCTTTGGAAACTCAATGTCTGGTCCCTGAATGGGACGCAGAGGTTCTAGGTGACCTACCCCAAGAGGTAGTGAACACCATCACTTCGGCAAGAGCACCATCTACGAGACACACTTATGCCTTGAAGTGGAACCTGTTCGCAAAGTGGTGTATTTCTCTCCGAGAAGATCCCTGAAAATGCCTGATTGCGGTCATGCTTTCCTTTCTGCAGCAAGGGCTGAAGTGAAGGCTGTCTCCCTCCACCCTCGAAGTCCAGTTTGCTGCTATTGCTGCATACCATTACCCAGTGAATGGGAAGTCTTCAGGTAAGCATGACCTCATCGTCAGGTTCCTTAGAGGAGCCAGAAGGTTAGATCCTTCCCGGTCCCCCTCTATACCCTCTTAGGACCTGAGTCCAGTGCTTAAATCGCTACAGCAGGGCCCATTTGAGCCTTTGCATTCAGTGGAGCTAAAGTTTCTTTCATTGAAAACTCTGCTCCTGCTTGCACTGGCCTCCATCAAGAGGGTAGGGGACCTGCATACATTTTCGGTCGACGATTCGTGCCTAGAGTTTGGGCCGGCTGACTCCCAGGTAAATCTGAGGCCCTGGCATGGCTACGTGCCCAAGGTTCCCACTACACCCTTTAAAAATCACGTGGTGAACCTGCAAGTGCTGCCCCTGGAGGAGGCAGACCCAGCCCTGGCTTTGCTTTGTCTCGTCTGAGCATTGAGATGCTAGGTAGACCAGACACAAAGCTTCAGGAACTCTGACCAGCTCTTTGTCTATTATGGAGGCCGGCAGAAGGGGAATGCCAATGGTAGTGCTTTGACAATGGTGAGTGGAGCTACTTGTTCCGAGCCCCGGCCTACACCTAATAGGAGCGCAGGCAGCTCGCACAGGGCACTGGAAGGGGCAGTACCCATGGCGCTTTGGTAGGGATGCCATTTTGCGTCGGTCACCGACGTGATGTCGAGAGTGACTGACTGAAAGGGAACGTCTCGGTTACGTATGGTAACGCTCGTTCCCCGAAGGAGGGAGCGGAGACACAACATCCCGTCGCCATGGTTGCTGTACCGCTGCTGAGCTGCCGGGTCTCCGGCTCGGCTCCTCAGCATAAACCTGGTATGCATTGCACCTGCTACCTTCTTATACTCACACAGTGATCAGAGGCAGCTGGATACAATAATTGCATGCCAATATGCATTGGCTCGTTTAGTTTACACTCTAAGTAGATTGGTCTATCGAACCCATTTTGTGTCGGTCACTGATGTGGCGTCTCCGTTCCCTCCTTCAGGGAACGAGGGTTACCATACGTAACCAAGACTTTCTTTTTTTATGCTTAGTATCTGGCAGTTATTTGAGAAAAAAATCTATAGAGCGACCAGAGAATGTTTGTACAGCTCAGGAGCAAATAATGATTGATTTGGTGCAGCATGTTTTAAAAGTGACTTTAGAGAGTGTACAAGGAGAACAACAGAGGACCTAAGACAGAGCCTTGGGTCACACCATATTTCACTTATGTTAGGTTTGAAATGGTAGGATGTACTGTAAGTTTACATCTATAATTTTGGCAACATAATTCTCCAGACATTCATGAGAACATAACAATCATAAGGGTCTGATTCAACAATGATTGCAATTTATTACTTCGACAACTGTTCTGTCATGATTTCTTCATAAGTTTAATGTAAGAGTTTTAAAGCTTTGTGTGTAGTTAAGCACATCCTGTCTTATAATAGGCATGTTTTGTCAATTTGTCAATCAAATCTGATTTTATAAGGTTGAAAAACAGTGCTAAATGCAAATGCTAGTAATACAATCACAGATAGTTAGAATTTGCTAATTTTATAGCTGAATAGTTTTAACAAAGGAAAACAGGATGTTACCCATTTACTTTTTTTAGTGATGTGAAACAGATGAAACGGTCTGATTCAAATCTGTATCCAGCAACAGACCCATGAATAAACATTATAGTATACTTTAATTTAATAACTTATAGAGACTTATCACGAGTATGTTTTGTGGTAAACGTGACAAAATGTACCACTAACAAGTGTTTGTGATATTATACTCACTCTCAACTTTGACATATGCTAGATAAATCTTTTAATCTTACAACAGTGTGTAATAATTATGGTGATCATAAATGGGATGGTCTGATGTTTTACTAGCATCATTACTGATAACAATGAGATGACTTTAGTGTATATATTTGTGTCTCTTTATATCAGTGTGTCTACATTTATTTTCTGTTTGTCACTCACTGTGTCCAGCTTAAAGATCACAAATAAATGAACAGGCCAAAATACATTTATCTAGCCTTGTAATGTGGTGTGTTATATCTGCATCTTATTTACAGAACAATGAATTGAATTTAAACGCAATTTTTAGGGAGATTGGGTGGGATATCAGAGTAAAAATAAACTGATTTGCTGATAGGCGCATATTGATGATGTAATCATGTGAGTTTTGTGTGAGTGCATACTTTCAAGTGTGTGCTCAAACAACTTACCAATAAGTAACTAACCTGTCATGGAAACTGTTGCTCTGGGCAACATGCATGCATTGTATTCATGTGCATCAATCTTTTAATTGATTTACTACTTACTTCCCTCCCACCTCTGATAAGATTTGAGTTATAGAGAAGTCCTTTGGACCTGTCGGTCTTATCATTGGCCACTGAAGACAACACACCCTGCAAATGGGGAATGGTCCGAGCACACTTCTGTGAGCAGGTCTGATGACGAGATGTGTGAAGTTCAGATTGTGATGCAGTGATGTTACACAATCACGCTTCTCACTATACACACTGCTCAAATGAAATACACTTTTATAGACCATAATAACACATTATTATATGGTCATATAATGTCATCAGGATACTTTATTTTTAGATTCACAAAGCAAGGTTGAAAGGTGTCAAAAGTAGCATTCGACATTTTTCACTATACTATTAGGTAAAATGCTGTCAAACATATTTGATATGTTATGTCAACTAAATGATTTGTCAAAGACATAAATAAGTTAATTGCCTCAAGTTTATTACATTTATGGAAAAAAACAGCAATGTGAAAAACATGTTATTACACATTTATGAACTACATCATAAATAATGTAATGGTCATCATCATCTCAAGGAACAATTGTTCTAAATGAATTCTAACTTTATCATCAAACTTTGTTTGGGTGGATAATGGTTAATGTTCAAACCCCATCCTAGCACAGAATGGCCCACAGTCTTTCAATCAAAAATATACCGGGGAAGCCCTGTGAGACCAGTTAAACTAAAAAACTTAAACTAAAAAAAAACTAATCTGAAATAAATGAAAGATGAAAAATAAAGCTACTAAATGGAAGTAATTTAAAAATTAAAACTGAACACAAGCTAAAGAAGAAATAAATACAATTAAATGACAAGCACATAACCTTGCTAAAAATAAATGACTAAATATAGATAGACGTAGAAAAATTAAAAAACAACTTGTAAAAGACAATGACAAAATGATTAAAATTAAGATGAAAACTGAACACTTTAGAACTACAGTTTTAATAGAAATAATAGTAAATAGTAACACGAGTATAAACTATAACTATTATATATTTGAAATTTGAAATATTATTGAATACTATAATAGTATATAACAAAACCAAAATAACTCTATAAATGATATGCTATATACAGTATAATCCTCATCCAAAAACACCATACTATATTTACAATATAATGCCACCATTACACAGTTCATGGTGAAAAACAAAACAAAAACATATTTTTTTTTTTCGAAGTTTAAAAGATTATTGAAAGATTGTGTTGAGAGGAATGACGAATGAAAGGGGAAACTCCTAGAAAAGTAATGCAGATATTCCATGGAGCAACCCTGGGAACTGAGCCAACCATTCATTGAGTGAACAGCCAGGATCGAGATGAGGATATTCAGGGTGTGGAGGGTCACAGGGCTGAGCTGTTATTCAGCCCCGCCAGTGGATATATTTAAAACATGATCAAGTGCAATTTTATTTTAGCCAATGTGTGCGTGATGAAGTTTCCTTCATGTTCTGGCAGAACCCTGTCCACATGATTCAACTTCAAATTTTCTTTGAACGCAGGAAGTTGTTTCTAGAGGTTTTAAAGAGTGGGAGGGACATTTTTATCTTTGAGAGCATTTGATTGGTTTAATAATATGTTTTAACTTGGTCTGATGAGTACTATATGTGTGCCAGATTAATAGTAGAAACATAAATATGTATGTCTAATTTGTTTTGGTCCATTAGTTTTCCTTCTATGTTTGTGATATGTTCATTTTAGTTCCCTGTGTTGATTACCTCATTTGTTGTCATAGTTACTGATTGATTACTGCACCTGTTCCTCGTTCAGTTTGTTATTTCCTGTATATTTAAGCCCTCAGTTTAGTACTCCTTGCTTCATGTGAAGTTATTTTCTCCTATTTTTGTTTTGTTATTATATCCACCTCACCTCTTTATTGCCATCTCTTTGTGAAAAATAAAAGTACAGTACAGCCTACTTTTATAAAACACTTATTACAGAAATAGTATACTTTCAAAGAACATACTTGAATGTAATGATTGTAATGTTTTAGAACTTTTAATGCATTAAAAAAAGCATAATAGTTTATATTATATTGATTGAATTTAATTTGTAAAAACAATTAGCTTAACTTTAGAATATTTTGATCCACTTAAGTTGGATTTTAATACATCTTTAAAAGTAATTTAAGAATGACTTCCATTGTCTTGGAAATATAGGAAAAGTGCACTGCTGAATGTATTGTCAAGCATTTATGGTAACTGAGATATGCTGCCATTTCTATTGACACTTATACATTGTCTATTTAAATACATTAGTAATTAAGTATATTTGTAGTTACAATTATAATCAAGTATTTAACATGTGTATGTTAGTCAGCCGATCAAAATAGTATTCTTCTTTGATGCACAACAAAAGATTATTATTAAA